>NC_133332.1:245423138-245723138 GCF_042186555.1 Aquarana catesbeiana | reverse complement strand
AATAAGCCATTAAAATTAGCACTTTTGATTTCTCCCATAGACTTTTAAAGGGTGTTCCGCGGCTTTCGAATTTGCTGCGAACACCCCAAATTGTTCACTATTCGGCGAACAGGCGAACACCCGATGTTTGAGTTGAACTTACGTTCGACTCGAACATCTGGCTCATCCCTAGTGACCAGCAGCAGAGGACTAAAAGCTCCCCCTGGTAATGTTTCCCTGCAGACAGGCTGGGAAATTACAGTGACATCATCCACATACAGACATAGAAGGGACAATGTAAATTAAACCAAGTGTGTTTAGTATCACTTTAAAACAGAACTAAAAAGGCAAAACGTTTTATTTTTCATGGAGTACGGAAGGGTTATAACCCTTGTCTTTTTTTGCCATCTGTGTTCCATTGGGGAGATTTCCCTTCACTTCCTGTCCCATGTCAAAATCAGAAAGCAAGAGGAAATCCCTCCCAAAGTGGGGCACTCTCAGGATGTCACAATGGTCACCAGAACTAGTGTCACCATTGGAAGATTTCCCCCCTTATTATTGTTCTGCTGTCAACCCTAAAAAAGGGGTTTTCTCTCACTTTTAATGATAACGGTAAAAAAAACAAATGGAGAGGGTAAATCTCCATAACGGGGTCACAGACACAGCAATACAAACTGACAGGGGTTCTAATCCACTCCACTCCATCCAAAAAAAAAAAAAAAACCTAGGTTTATCTTTAGTTATACTTTAAGTCAAACTGTGATTTAAGAAGGGACTCTGCTGAGCATCGGTGGAATCCTGTCAGGTAAGTACACTCTCAACTAGCTCAATGGTCTTCCTGTTAAGCTGGATCACTGATGTACCCATGGTGGGAGCAGACCTTCGATTTATTATTTCCCTTTCAAAGGGTAAAAATTCTGCCCTCTCTTTTGACGACAGGACCCTTCTGGATACTTCCAGTTCTAAGAGAGAAATAAGTCAAATATCAGGAGTAGCAGAAAGGTCTGAAACTGAAGGAACTCTTAAAACCCAAGGCCTGGAACAGTAGGCTGATCCTCCAAATGCAGGATAATATGAAACAACCCCCTGACCTAAGTCAATGGCAGTGGACTGTGATGGCTCAAAAGTAAACTGTTCAGTGACAGACTGCTTTAATGCTTAATCTAAAGTCAGAAATGCTAACAGGGGCAGCAGGCCCAGTTAAAGTCAAAAACTGACTGCTGGGCATGTTTACAGCCTCACTGCGCAGAATGCTCCAGTAGCAAAAACAAACTGTGAGGGAGTCCAGAGTGGACAAAGAGGGGTGTTATGGCCTCATCTGACAGAGCGGAAGAAAAATCCAATGAGGACTAGGCTATAACGCTATAAGATATTCCAGATTACAGGTGTTGGAACCTTCTAGGGATATTGAGTAAACACAGCTGGAATCATTATGGAAATATGGACTGAGGATACCTGTAGCAGAAAGACTGTCCTCCTTGTATCTTAGTGAAGACATGCTGCTTTCACATAGCAATAACTACAACTAGGCCCAATATAAGGCAAGTCCTCAGGTACTTACAAGGTTCCCAGCTAGGGCTGATGAGGGTATTTGGTGGCTGAAGTTAACCAGGTCTCTGGAGGCAGGCAGTCGAATTTGACTTCACGTGATGCTTCAGGGGAATGAGCAACAGTGAAATTGGTGCTTTCTCCAGAATGCATGACAGAAAAGAGTGCATCGCTCCACCCAGCCTTAACCCTTACCCTAGGAAAACTGGCAGTGGCGGTAATTTAAACAAAAAAGGCACCCAACGGTGCAAACAGTGAGCTAGCTACTGGTGTTATACCCAAAACAGTCTTATTCACAAAATGAGCCCTCAGAGTCAGGGTCACACTTGGGGCTTTACTACAGCTCTGAGGACTTAAAAGTGCTCCGAGGGTAACCAACATAGTACAATCTGGTCAGGAGGGTGCCACAACGCAGAGCTCTTTGATGGAAGGTTACGTTTGAAGCAGCATTGTAGAGCAGAATCTTGATTAGTCAAAGGAAAAAAATCCACAAAGAAAAAAAGTCTGGCAAAGAATAGATACATTGAGAAAAAGGCCTTCAAACGCCTGGGAAACTAGAAAAAAACAGACATGCTGGGTAGAGGACATATTATACAGTGGCTGGCCTAGAACTTTTCTGTTTGCCATTGTTCAAATATGTATGTGGCAGCATAACTCGAATGCGTCTGAATTAATGCATCACCCAATGAACGATAAAGGAAAAAAGCTATTGACTACCTACCAGATGTTCTGCTCCATCCAAAATATCCTGGAAAAGCTGCTGTCTCACTTTTGTATCTGTCAGGTGCATGACATCCTCCTGCAGAAGAACATAACACACAACGGGTCAGGGATAAAAACAGCTGTGAAGGTCAAAAAGTTAAAGAAAATGTAAACCCATTTCATATTCCTCATATTTGCCATGTACTTGTATAAAAAAAAAAGTGGTTAATGATGTATGCTTATTAACCTTATTAAGCCTATTTTTTTAGGTTTGAGTGCTGACAAGGAACATGAAAAAGCAGAAATTTGGGTGGAGGCCTAGCCAAGGGTAGAATTATGGGCTGGGGCCTGTCAGTGGTGGAATTGTGGGCGGGGCCTGCCACTGGTGGAATTGTGGGTGGGGGCCTGCCACTGGTGGAGATATTGGAATTGTGGGCAGGGCCTGTCAATATTAGAAATGTGGGCAGGTCCTGTCACTGTTAGAAATATGAGCAGGGCTTGTCACAACTAGAATGTGGGTGGGGCTTAGAATTGCGGTGGGGGCCTGCCCCTATTGGAAATCTGGGTGGTGCTGGTCACTATTGGCAATGAGGGAGGGGCCTGCCACCATTGGAATGTAGGTGGGGCTTAGAAATGTTGGTGGAGCCTTTCACTGTGGAAATGTGGGCAGTGCCTGTGACTGTGTGTGGGCTGGGCCAAACCTGTCACTGTGGAATTAAAATCTTTCACTTACACAAACAGGAGAGATGCGTTCCGTGGTTTAGATAAAAGGGGGGGGGGGGCGTTTGAGTTTTTTGGGGATCATTGTTGATGAATATAAAAAGTCTATTGTGAAACATGAGGTGGACTTACAAAGTGGGTGGAAATAATGAGGAGTATACGCCAGGCAGACAGCAGCATGTGGTATTCAGTCAGTGAGCTGCAGCTGCCCTCCATCTCTGCCACACGAAGCACCAGTGAGTGCACATAATTGGACCAGTAGGTGAAGCGGCCCTCCTTCGAGAACTTCGCCAGGATGCTCTTCAGAGAGTTGTCCAACGATCCCCTGGGCAGACAACAGGAAAGGGAAAGTCATACTGAGTAGTTACTCAGATATACTCTCTACTGCCTAAAAAGCCACTAGGAATCATTTACAAACAGACATTACAATTCTCTGCTGACCATTTGCTTCACAACGACAGAAGTCATTTGCCCAAGAGCAAAACGTATTTTTTTTCCCCCATGCCGGGAGTAGGGAGCTCATGGCATGGCCACACTGTCACCTGCATTCACTTTACCAAGTAATCATGTTTTGAAAGAGAATACAATTTTGTCCACCAGCATTAAATCTGAACGTAATGATCAATACCAACATAGATCATATCTTTGTACCATGTTGCTCTGCTGTCTGCAGATCCCTTGATATTCTGGGTTTAGTTGTGGCTTTGTATCATGTGACACTCTGTATATCCTGCTGATAGACTCTGTTCCTTTCACAGCCACTTCCTGCAGCAGCTAGAGCCTATAACACTACCATTTGCAGTCTTTCAGACCCTGCAAATGATGTAACTTCCTTCACAGCTCTGATGGTGGGTGGGATTAAATACAATTAATTAGCATTCAATCCTGCCCAGTCACACCTACAGAAAGAGGCCAAACCTCCCAAGTCCCACTTTACAGATCACAGCTTTATTTAGGAAGGAAACCCCTTCATACACAGCCTGTTCTGAAAGCTAGTTGTGCTGCTGCTGGGCAGGATTGAATGGATCACAATTAGAATTCAATCCTGCCCAGTTAAATATGCCGACCAGTGTGAACAGGGAAAGTCCCGCCCCTCAGATCCCACCCTTCCAGCGCCCCGCTTTCTGTGAAGTGATTCATTTACATTTGAAGGAAATGCCTTCATAATAACCTCCCATAACGCTTCTTCTGTAGTCTTGCAGTAAGCCATTATTCTTTGGTATGCTGCAAGACAGGAATGACACAGGAGAAGGTATGAAGCATATACACCTTTCACCGCCCACATGAAGGCTCAGACCACCCACATCAACTCCCAGGACAGGTACAAGTGACCCCCATAGCCCGCCCTGAAGCTAGAGGCTCAAAGGATCATGGGACATGTAGTATGAGAACTGGAAAAGGAAGGAAACCGGAAGCCAGAGAACTTTGAAATTCAGCCAGGAGGAGGAGTGAAATCCCAGACACAGAAACCTGCTGTATACAGCTAAAGGAGGCACGTTACACATAAACTGACAGTGGGGCTGTGATTCATTTACATGCACAATACATCTGTTGTTTTATGGAGGAAAAGCTGGAGTTCTTCTTTAAGGCCCCTTTCACACTGGGGCGGGGGCGGCGTCGGCGATAAAAGCGCCGCTTTACAGTCATTTTAGCGGCGGTATTCGGCCGCTAGTGGGGGGGGTTCCCCCCATCCCCTCCCCCGCTAATGGCCGAGAAAGGGTTAAAACCACCACAAAGTGCTGCTGCAGCAGTGCTATGCCGGCAGTATAGCAGTAAAGCTGCGCTGCCCCATTGATTTCAATGGGCAGGAGAGGTGTATACACCGCTCCCAAGATGCTGCTAGCAGGACTTTTTTTACCATTCTGCCAGCGCACTATACACCTTTTGCACTTCACTTAGTGCCCAGCTTCCTAAAGTACATATGTCGTGTTCCCCAATTAGACCCCTTTCACATTGGGGTGCTTTGCAGGCGCTACAGCGCTAAAAATAGCGCCTGCAAAGCACCCTGAAAGAGCCGCTGCTGTGGCTCTTTCAGGGTGCTTTGCAGGTGCTATTTTTAGCGCTGTAGCGCCTGCAAAGCACCCCAGTGTGAAAGGGGTCTAATTGGGGAACACGACATATATACTTTAGGAGGCTGGGCACTAAGTGAAGTGCAAAGGTGTATAGTCCTCTGAGTGGACTATACACCGCTCCAAATCCAGAGAGAGCTATAATAACAGAATAATCAGATCGATGCTGTAGCCATCTAGGTGAGTATGAATAATTGCTTTTTTGTGAGCCCACACTTCTCTTTTAACCCCACCAACAGGCATATAGCAATGTAATCACAAAATGTTGTGGAGAATATCCCCAAATGAACTACTGGAGAAGAGGATTTTACATTGAGTACAAAAATCCTCTTTTCTCTCAGTAATTAGTGGGGAAAAACAGCAGACTTCTGGGACTTTTAAAAGCAGTGCTACCTAAAGCACTACCTCAGAACTACCCTCAAATATACACTGTTGCGTGCTTGTTGGGGAATAATTGCCATTGCGCCCTCCCACACACACTTAGGGAAACAGACAAAAAAAGAAAAAAACACAGAAAACAATAAGAAACCTCCACAAATTTAGAGTAAATCCCACATTAACAATCATCACAGAGATCTCCCCCTCACTTTCTTTCCTGGAGACAACTGTCACTTGGACAGGAAGTAAAGGTGGCCTCCACAGAAGGAAAGTCCTGGCTCTGCACTTGACATTTTGAATGATTATTTATTAAAAAGGTAAATTCCTAAGTTTTACACATTTCCAAGTTATAACATCACATGTAAAACAGTATGTGGGTAGCATAACGCACAAATACCTGACTACGTAGTAAATCTCCAGGCACAGGATTCTCATGATGAAAGCACAAGTTTCTAAGACACTCAGCTGGAAAATAATTAAAAGCCATGAGACAGGGATCAAGATCATTCTTAAATAGAGAAAGGGCAGACTGAATAAACTTACGTCTGAGGAATCTGAAGGGGAAACAAGTGTTCCAAAGACCGGGCCTGTCAAATTCTCCCAAAAATGTGGCCTACAGAGACAGGAAAATAATTCATCAACATGTACCTTAAGAACTCTCAACTTGCTGGACATAAATATACTACTCACTTTGTTCTTAGTACAGACATGGCACTGTCACGGCGATCTTGCCATAAGGCATGCAGAAAGGCAATGGCTGAACGGTGTAGCTGAGGGGTGCACCAAAACCGGTCTGATTTCTTTAAATCAATTAGATCCAGAACAACCTGCAGACAACTCCACTGTCCCAAGCTGTATTCCTGCGTGGGGAGTAAAAAATGAGAAAGTTAAAAGTTACGCAGTGGGAGAGGGTCAGGGAGGCTCTTTTTTTTTTTTTTAAATAGAAATTTCCCTCACTTACCATGTGGTCACAGGGGAAGAAAGTAAGGCATTTCTCCCCAGTGAAGATAAAATTATATAAACATGACCGAGGTTCTAACTTTTCCATGCTATATCTCTTAGTTGTAAGTGATGGTCCACTTTAAGGAGCAAAGTAGAAGTGCCTATGTCAACCAATCAGATGTTTGCTGTCCTTTACTGACAGTGCAATACCACTTATAAAATAACTATATGGGCAACACCTCCATTTTGCCTCTATATTTGGAAAGGGAAACCTTGGGTTATGTTTTACAATTATAAGACAACCAGAAAAACCACATGTACAATGAGATCTTTAAGACATGGACATTTTTGCATGGATATCTGAGGGCATAAAATATAATTTAACCACTTGCTGACCACCTCACCTAGGAGTGCAGCAGCAGAGTGGCTCTCCTGCGTTGGATCACGTATCTAATACGTGATCTAGCACTTTCAGGTAGGGCTTTGCGCCTGCCGCGTTGGCTGTGCTGTGATTGGTCACAGCACAAGCTGATCAGCGGGTCCCAGCCAATGTTGCTGGCTGAGACCGAGTGATCGGGGAAAAGGATGACAGGACAGAGCTCTGTGAATGTAAACACAAAGCTCTGTCCTGTCAGCAGGGATGTGCCGGTTTAGTTTCCCTGCAAAGCAGGGAATAAAAACCGGCATTCCTTAATAAAAACAGCACACAGTGAATGCACCAAGAACTGTTACGAACACATTAACCCCTTCCCAGTAAGTATCTTTAGAACAGTGACAGTGTATATTTTTAGCACTGATCGCTGTATTAGTGTCGCCGGTTCCCACAAAGTGTCAGTTAGTGTCAGATTGTCCACCATACTATCACAGTATCCTCCTCCTTCCCCCTCCTCTACCACATTTACAATATTTCCTAGGACACTGCAGGACCATTATGAAAGTGCAGCATATCTCATGCATGCACAATGGGGAGAGGGCTGTGAAACAGCAGAAAGTCCCAACCACCTTTCTACAATGAAGATGATGGCGCTAATGTGGCCATGCTTTATGACAAGGCGGCCAAATTAATCACTCACTTTTGTTCCATCACTCTTGTTCTTCACATCCAGGTTTAGGAAGAGTTCAATGAGGCCTGGCTGAGTCTCCACAGCCACAGTAAGAAATTCCAGAGTCATAACCTTTATCTGCATGTCTTCTATGCTGCACTCCAAGCGGTTCAAAAAAGCATCACGGATAGCAGCTGCATCACTTCCCAGGCAGGCGTACACGGACATGGGGGCCACCTGTGTGACAATTCATAGGTATCAAGACATTTTATAACAGGTGTGCAGTACTTGTATACAACTAATGTGTTTAGTCAGACTGAAGCCTCCAAATATTTCAGCAAGTAATTGGGCATCTGCCATACTTCACAAACTGCAAAAAAACAAACCTTTTTCTGACTTATGCAAGTGGCCATTTAAAACCCAACTCTGGGCAAAATTTCTTACTTCCTTCTTTTTTTTTTTATAATAAAAAGGCAGCACAGGCTAAAATATTCTACAATATTCCTTTCACCACAAGGTGTCCTTGGTCTCCATGACACTGAGCATTACTCATTCTGGAAGACTGAGGACATATTGTTAATGCTTCGGGTGTCATGAGCTTGCCCACTAAATGCGCAGCTTTTAGCATAATCAACCAACAGGAGATGACCAAAGAAAAAGATCAAGCAGGTCATGTGACCAGATTGACAACTGGAAAAAAAGTATTAAAAAAAAACCAAAATGTTCTGCCAAGAGGCCTTCCAGGGAAAAGGGTGCTGCTTGGTGCACTAAGCCCAGAGTTGGGCTTTTAAATAGGTCTGCAAAGGGCAGCCTTGAAATTTCTCTCCTCCTTAAAAAGACCCTTATGAGTATACCAGATTATGCACTGAAATTGGGTACTGAAATTCTTTAGACTATGGGTGAAGACAACTGGAGCATAACCAAGTGACAGCTGTTAGTTATATTCAATTATTCCAACAGGATTAAACTATAAAATCACTTAAATATATATAAAAACTAAACATACACTCAAAAAAAAAAAAATCAACTCAAGCCATTATAGCACAAAACCACCTTTAAAACAGCCTTACTGTAGCCAGACGTTTCAAAAGCTGGATAGCCAGCCGTGGTAGAGACGGATCGTATTTATGGTAGATGTATTTGGCCAAGACAGCAATAAGATTGTTCCCGTGAGCTCCTGTTGGGGGGGGTGACAAAATGAAGATATAGTTCAGAAAGGCACAACGATTACCACAAACACATCATGAATAATTGTATATCCTACCAAGCCCACATACCGTGTTGAGTGAGCGCCTGTTCCAGAGGGGACACACTGCTAGAGGATGGCTTCAGTCTAATGACATTATTTGTGATGGAAAAGGCCAGTTTAACAGTCTGCATTAACATCTGGCCTTGTCCTTCGGTTCCACTGCTAAAATGAAAGATTTATCCAGAAAATATAAATAAGTAAGGCATCTAGAGTTATGACATAATTTTTAGAATAAATAAATGCTTTTTCCAACACTGACATTTCAGTTTTAGTGGATCCTGGTGGGTGGAATGAAATGATGGGTTCTTTTATCTCTCAAATAAAGTCCTAAAACTTTCCCGCAGTATAAGGTTTTCTCCCCCTTCCACACACAACTGACGTATAAAAGATGATTTGGAACACAAATTATATTAGTATTTGAAAACTGTACTTCCAACATAATTTTGGGATGGAAAGGCTTTCACAGATTTTCACAAGGGTCGTCATTTATAACACTTTGGACATCTTACACTGACCACAGTGATGCTTACCTGCCAGACTGAGATGCCATGACCTGGTTGATTGTATCAACTCCAATTCCCATAATATTAATAATGGCTTGTCCTGCCTCAGTGTTAGTTAGTGTGTAGATGCACAAGGTCTGCAGGCTGGGGCTGCTGTGGACAATATTTATATTATTATTCAGTGTACACTGATAAAATCAGGCTGCATTATCAGAACACATATGAAGTAAAAAAAAAAAAAGGTGGGCTGTAAGCCAAGTGCATCACCTGCTGCGTTGATCTGTGTCGGGGCAGAGGTTAAGGATGGCATGAATCAGATTCAGCATCAGATAACCTGAAACAGACAGAAGTTTTAGAAGAAAAATCCAGTTGCCTGACTGCCACGCTGATCTATTAGTTTTAATACTTTCTGTGACATCGACTCAGAACACGTATGCTGATCAGATGTTCTAACTTCACTCTGACTTTCAAACCTGCATGTTTCATCTGGGTCAGTGACTTAAACTACTGAAATCAACAAAAACCCTCTAACACATAAGGGTGGCAGCCTGGTATAGCAGCTGTAGGAGATAACACCATGTCTCTGAAATGTTAGTTAGTGCCTTGCTGCCCTCTAGAACTGGGGATGTCCTGAAGCCACTACAAAAAAAAAATAAATAAAAGAGGGCGCACCAGGACCGTGCATTATCCCAAAAATTTGTATTATATTTTTAAACTATAAATTATACTCACAAACATGTGAATGCAAATCTCTTATCAAGCAACTCTTCTGTTGCCCTGTGGTCCTTGACTCAGCACACTCCAAAGGACAGAGGGATCTCGCCGGGGTCTTAAACTGCTAACGCGTTTCAAAGGCAACCTCTTGCCTCTTCATCTGATAAGGAAGGGATTGCCTTCGAAACGCGTTAGCCATTTAGGACCCCAGTGAGGTCCCCCTGTCCTTTGGAGTGTGCAGCATCAAGATCATAGGGCTACAGATGAGTAGCTCATTGGGCCATTTTAATTCACATATTTGTGAGTATAATGTATGTTGGTTTATGTTGGTTAGAAGCAGATCAGTAATAGTGGCTCCTGTATTTTCTTAGTACAGGGTTTCTTGAAAAATCATTGTCAGAAGGAGGGGTACAGGAGCTTCTTATACCTGTGTCCATACTCCTAACAGGCAGGGATTATAGCCCATAGGTCTCTTGAATCCCCAGTGAATAACAAAGATGAATGGTTGGTACAAGCTTTTGATATTGTTCATTTTCTGTTTTAGGTGTCCGTTTATGAAGCAGTGATCAGCGGTGATCCCGAGGATCACTGCAGATCACAGTCCATAAACAGTTTATGAAACAGTGATAATGGGGGAGAACATGTTTGAACATGTTCTCCCGCCGATTATCTCTACACACGGAGAATCCTCATTGAATGACACAGTAACGGCCAGTTTATGAAGCGGTGATCTCACCGCTTCACTGGTGATCTGAGTCAGAATTCACACTCCCAGGTTCACCATCTCAGAGGTGGTGAATCGGGGAGTGAAGAGGAAATCTGGGGGGATCTGAGGGGGAAGAAGGAAGATTTTTAACTTCCTTATGCCTCGTTCAGACCCCCCAACACTGTAAGCATGTCCCCCTGTCATATTTATGTGTATACATATATATACATATATACATATAATGTGTATATGTATATATATATCATGTGTGTGTGTATACATGTATATATAGTGTGTGTGTGTGTATACATATGTGTATAATGTAGGGGGACACATTATTTTATTAACATTAATCCACGCCGTTGAGCGGTGATAATTTATCACTGCTTGATAAACTGACATCTGGTGCTGTAATCTCGTAAAGTCTCACGAGATTCCAGTATCAGGGGACGTTCTCCACTATTTGAAGCATTTGTAGATCACTTCACTCCTCCAAAGGTGAAGCGATCTACACCGCTTCATAAACTGGCACACAGAGGAGAAGATTCTTCACTGTGAATGCCGGAGAACGAAGCAGTGAATAGATTTCACTGCTTCATAAACGGACACCATAGTCTTACTTAGAATTACAAAAACAAAAAAAGGTCATACCAAGGTTTTCTCTGACTCCATGAGAGTTATAACGCCACCTATGGTAATTAGGAAGCATCTCACGTAACACAAACATGATGCAAGGCACTAGACCTTGGCTTTGGGTACTGCCCAGCTGACCCTGGAAAGACAGAGAAATGCATCATCATATATAAAGCCTGGGTAGCTGGCACAAAAGCAAAACCTGTGGTGAGGCTTTAAAGAAATTCGTACCTTCACTAAGGTGGTGATGAGGCGAAGGAATGAAATGGTGACATTGTATTCACCCAGAGTCTGCTCAATTCCAAGTAGAGTCCCAAAGCCACCAGCACTCATACCTTCAGTGCTATCCACAAGGGTGGGGGGGAAGCAAAAGACAAGTTTTTGAGCAGGATCATGTGTATAATTTTTGGAAAAAAGAATGAGGGAAAAAGGGAAAATAGGCTGACAGAACGACACCTGACAATTTAAAAAGCAGAAAGTTGGAGAATCCATATCACATTCATTTGGACTTTTCCCATATGGTTGAAGATGTTTCACAGCTTTTCCAAGTTGAATATGACTATACCACGACCTCCATAAGTTTGAACCTTCATAGACATGTAGGCAATCATTTTGGGCTGTATACCTGAAGATGGTGGTGGGGTATGTTCCTGATACTTATTGGAGCTGAAGAAGCAGGTTAGATAAGCTGTACAATGTCTTCAACAGAGCAAGTGGGGGAAGCTCTTTTGTACTTACCATCAAATCTCTCTCAGTTCATTGGTGACATTATCTAACCTCTCTGTTCTAGCTGTTGCCCATTTTGTTATTGCTAGCTACTCCTGAGCTCTCATGTTCTAGCTTTTTGGCTACACATCTCCTATGGCTAAAGCCCACTGTTGGCTGATGCCACAGAGCGAGTGCAGGCTTTAAAAAAATCCCAACCATATGGTCGGGATCCACCTACAAGCATGGATTGGCACCTGTCTCAGCCTCTCGGCGATATGCTGGGAGCCTAAGCCAACTGCTCTCTCCTCCTCCACAGTCCAGGGCTCCAGCGAGCTGCTGACAGGCCTCAGAGTGGAGGGGAGAACAGGGCAATCAGCGGTGTTTGATCGCTTAGTTCTGCCGGGGAACAGATACAACATGGAAATGATGCTGCATCCACCTAGTATAAGTATAAGGCCCCTTTTACACTTGTGCAACCTGAAAGTAGCGCAACTTTGCCACGACATGAAGCAATGCCTGTGTAATCTTGAGGTCTATGGACCTCAAGTCGCATCAAAGTCAGATCAAAGTAGTGCAGGGACTACTTTGAAGTCGCACAGATATGAACAGTACTCATTGGAAATCATGGGGTATTACTTGTCATGTAACTTTGCAGTCCCAAGTCGCAGGAAAAGTCACACAAGTGTGAAAGGGGCCTAAATGTATATATTTTTTTTTTTTTACAGAACGCCATACTTCTCTTTTAAACATCAAGCCCTTTAATATAAGGTGGAAGTCACTTTCTTAGCATTCTGAGTAGTGGATATAGGCCATAGGGCTGATTCTTCCAATGGAAGATTATTGTCAACCGACATGCTTTATCATACTAGAAAAAAATATATAAAGTTATATATGTTGCACATAACCATTGAAATGTAAAAGGATCCTATATGTGTTTTTTGTTCTATGCCCACTATTTTGAGCCTACTTGTTTTGTAAAGTTTACTACAAGATGTTAAATAAAGATTATCTGAAAAAAGGGGTCAACTATCCTAAAAGTGACATCTTGGTTTAAGTAGGGCCTTGAGCTAAATGAGCACCTGGCTTCTTGGGTACTGTATACTACAAATCTTTCTCGAAACTCTGGATGCTCCTAAATACCTTGGCATGTCCCTTCTTCTTCTGTAGCATTTTCCATAGTATTAAATTGGAAGTAAAGGTTACATATAAATGTGCTTAAAGTTCCTCCTTCTACCTATGCTGTATAGTGCAGGTAAAACAGATCCGTGTAAATACCTTATTTCAATCCACTATGGTCCTGTCAGGTGATGCAGAAGCTCTGGCTCCCCTGTGTCCTGGAGTGGCTGTTGCAGGGGAGAGGAGGGAGCAGCCATAATGAACGGGCCATGGAAACCAATGTGTGATGTTCATGGATCCCAGAAATTAGCTACATTGTCCAGCGCTCCATGACACATAGGAGCTGGAGCTCCTGCATCACATGCCTGCACCCTCATGGATTGAAATAAGGTGATCTTTTTTACCTTTACTATACCGCATAGGAAGGAGGATAGGGGGAGCAGTGGTTTTAAGCAAATTTATGTAGCCTTTACTTCCATTTTAAGTCTTTAAGAGGTAAAATGCCACAATAGGTGTGCAGACACGGGAATTTAGGCACAGATATATATGATAAGCATTTTTTACATGACCAAGATTTAAGAACTCACCGTGAACTCCTATTCTTGGAATCCATTCAAGGACAAAGGAAATCTTTACCCTTGGGTTTATAGTACTGCACAGGGCTTTTTTTTTCTCAGAGAATAGGTGCAGGAACTCAACCATGTCCTGCACACACCCCGGGCACCTGCATCCCCCTTCTCCCCATCCTGCACTCAGTGGGAGCCACTCAGGAGATCAGATCTGAGGAAGCCAAGCTGTCACTTCTAAACACAGAAGTCCAGCTTCTGTGTTTAGAAGTGACAGCTTGGCTCCCACAGAGCGATAGTGGTGAGCAGGGAGCAGAGGGCCTGAGGTGGTGGAACTGTGTTCCACCAAGTTCCAACTGAAAAAAAGCCCAGGTACTGCCTATAGGAGGACTGGAAACTAGCAAACAAAAAAAAAAAAATATAGGCCAGCCCAGGAAAGCTCCTCCCACTATCAGCATAGCTGATCAGTTTTGTAGCAAGGCTGTACAAGCGCATGATCATAAACACAGTGTCCTCCAATAAATTTTAAAATGGGTATAAAAATCACATATTTGTCTTACCTATTCGGGGATACACAGGGTCTTCAACTTTTGGTATGTCCAAAAGCAGTCTAAGTGAAGGGTGGAAAAAACAGCAGACAAAGGCTAACAGGCCTAAGAGTACAACAGAGAACTATGGACTGCCTGAAAGACCCCAAGGTGTCATGAGATAAGGATGCCCTGTCCACCTGGTAGAACTTAAAGAAAGTGTGAACAGAAGACAAGGTAGCAGCTTTGCATATCTGGGAGACAGTTGCTTAACCCCTTGGTGCTGGCTACCGCCCCTTTTAAGTGGTTTGCTATGCCGGGGGGCTTATGGCCACGTGACCATCATGATTGGTTGTCACAACGGTTACATGATCGGAAAAACTTTCCATGAGTCGCCGCTCTCTATGCCGGGAGTGCGCAAGGCACATGCTCTTAGTACAGCACTGTCAGGGCTATTGCACGCAAATATAAAGGCGCTCAGTGTCAAGGCCACCGAGAGGCCGCATATTTGCGTGCGCTCAGGGTGAAGAGGTTAAAGTGATGGTAAATGATCGCCTTGTAAAACAACCCATTCAGTTTAAAATAGAAATGAAAGGCAAAACATATTGGATATATATATATATATATATATATATATATATATATATATATATATATATATATATATATATAAAAAAGGGTTGGAATTGAAGATCAGATAGCATGAAATATAATCCGGTATCCCCCCACCTATGGCACAGGTCCTGGAACATTTTCAGGGTTAGGGACCCCTCCCCACAGTGTCCAGGAGCTGCAGGCTAAGAAGTCTGCCTGTCTATGCCTGTAATGTGCACAACTGACTAGGTTGAATAGGAAAGTTCCACTCAAGACAAGATCCAAATCTACTGCTCTTGTAGCAGCGAGACTCATGGTTCCTCTTGGATGATTGATATACACCACCGGTGTGACGCTGCCCAACTGAATCAGACAACACTCCAGCAAGAAGTTCTAACATTGAAGAGACAGTCAAACCGACCAAAGTTCCAGGAAGTTGATTGGTGGTCAAGACCCAACGACCAAGTCCCCGCACTGACAGGTTACCCAGGACCTCTCTCGAGACCAACAAGATGGCGTCTATTACAAATACTCTCCAAAATGACAGGAAGTACCTCCACGTCCAGAGCAGGATTCCTGAGTTGACAGGCCAGGGTCAACCTGCCTCTCCATGGTAGACAAACCGGTCAAGTCCATGGACCAGATCAACTAGACCAACAATGACAGATCATTGTGTTGTAGAGGTCAGATATGGATCTGGCAATTGAGATGGCCTCAAAACCGGCTATCATCAGACTTATGGCTCATACACATGATCCGAAAATCGGATGACAGATCGTCCGTTTTTGTTTTTGCATGCTATTATAAAAGTTTTGAAAATTCTCGAAAGATAGAATAGAAAAATTGGAAGTGATGTAATGCGTTGTAGTGTATTTGTGTTGTATTTTCGAATGACAACTGTACTGATTAAATGAAAATCGTGCGATCTGGTACCATACGAGAAAAAATGTTGTGCTTGTCCAATCGGATAATAATCGGATGAACTGTCGTGATCGGCTCTTGAAAAAAGACACAAGTCCATCTAGTTCAACCATAAAAAAATAAATAAATAAAAAAATATCATACAATCCCATATATACAATCCTTTACCTACAGTTGATCCAGGGGAAGGCGAAAAAACCCCAGAAAAGCATGATCCAATTTTCTACAGCAGGGGAAAAAATTCCTTCCTGATCCCAGAGAGGCAATCAGATTTTCCCTGGATCAACTTTACCTATAAATAATAGTACCCAGTTATATTATGTACATTTAGGAAAGAATCCAGGCCTTTCTTATTGTGTGTAAGGGCCATTAGGAATCTCATGTAAAAGTGGAGTTGGGCAGATCCTGGACTGCTGAGTTCAGTGTCAGAAATGAATCCTGCTGAAGGCCTGAGTGTCCTGGACTAGACACAGATACTTGAAAAAAATAGTATGTTCTAGCAACAATTTCTGAAAGTTCACGATTCATCTGAATCGTTGCAGATTCTTCGTGGAAGTCAAGTGATGACACATTTGGTAGATTCCATCCAAAATTTTCAACATGAATGAAAACATTCAGAGCTTTGAGATCCAGAATGGGGCGAATGCCCCCTTTGGGCATGGGAAGAGTGAACAGGTTGAAGAAATATGACACCTGGAACTATTGTTCTTCCACAGAAAGTGGGGCTATGACCCCTTCATTCAGAAAAACGTAGAGCTCAATGCATATCTGCTAATCTGTGCATTAACAGAGAAAGGCTGGAAGTGAGGAAACAGGAAGAGAAACTCCAGTTTGTTGCCCTGGGATACCACATCCTGCACCCAAGCATTAAAGGTCTGCAAAGTTAACAAACAGAATTCTGCTCTGGAAAGTGGGAGACAAGAAGGCTTGTCTGATGATTTACTAGACTGAGTGCCAGGACTTGGGTGGCTGGGAAAATTGAGAGAGTGGAGAAACAAAAAAGGGCATTTCTTAAAAGACAGGTGTGACAGCCTCCGGACACCCTGTTGGGTATTTCCGCCAAGAAGCTGCTTCCCAAGAACACGAGACCAATGGATCTGGCTATAGAAACCCCAAGGACCAACACCAGTCTTGGAGTAAACCATAAAATTAACTGCTTTAATTTTAGAAACACACTGAATTTATACAGCAAACCATCAGATAAAGGGCTACTCCTATTATCTCAGACAAAGGTCTGTCAGTCTGTTTCTTAGATCTTTACCACTGTGAAAGATGTGTGCACTTGCTACCATTATCTTCTATTATGAGGTTGTCAAGAGATCGGTCTGAAGAGACGTTATCCTTTGCATTTAGAGGGAACAAACAGATTATCTGGGATGTTTTCAATCTACACAGATAAATTGTTGAAAAAGTTAGTGTAAATAGAAAGGCTCTGCAGCCTTAGGAGTTTTAAATGACACAAGACTTGAAACAACACTGGTAGAAGCAACAGGCTGATCCTCATGCATCAATAAGAGCTGAAATGGTCTCAAAGGAGTTGCAAAGGCTGGAGCAACTCAGAATCAGAGCCTTTGTGGCCAAACTCTTGGAGGCCGCTAAGGCTGCAGGCATTTCAGATATAGAATCTACTGGAGAAGGGGCATGGGAGTGTGCTTGTGGCTTTTGTTATTAGGGTCAACAAAAAACTGGGTGAAATGGGTCACAGCCTTGCTTGCCCCTGGCAAAAATGTTAGCCAAGAGGATCCAGCCACATCCGATGGTGCCAAAGAGGACCCCAAGGACAGAACAGACTTATGATGGCCATACACTATACGAAAAATCATTCAAACCCATTTTTGAAAAATGGACATTCGGCCGTGAGAGCAAATGATAGTGCCATCATGTAATGACCGATAAATCCTTCAGTGGACATAAATGAATCAATTTTTTGTTAATTTTTTTACATATACCTAGTGCAAACAGTTCGGACGGGAAACGCATTAACCTTTCAATTTATTGTTCGTTCGGCAGAAAATTTCCAAACTTGTCCTACGTTTTTTTGGCTCAAAAACATCCCAACAATTATCGATTTTGTGCCCATTAACTGGCCGAAAAACGAACGAACTGGCCAAATGACCGAATTTCAGCCGATTTTTCGTATAGTGTATGGCCAGCTTAAATATTAATGAAAGATAACTGGCTGACCTTGAGAAACCATGTGCACTATTCCTTCCCTTTCATTTTTATAAATCAATGTTCTTTATAAGCACTATTGTTACATTTCAGGTTGTGTTCACAAAAAACACAGGTAATTAACAGTCTACAGAGAAAAAGGCTGAAAACTGATAGCTTCTGCGACCACAATGTAATAATTTCAAATCAACAGGCTTCTTTCAGCTTAAATGACAAAATATACCTGATAATGTGGCCCGAGACGGGATTAGCAGCGGATGGCAAGAATCCAGTGTGATGCAAGTCTATCCAAACCTTGAACCATAACAACAGAGGAATCCATTTTTATCAAACTACCCATAAATGCCTGTACACAACAACACATATTAAACTTCCACCCTTCGAACTCCATTCTCACCTTTGCAGGCATACGTGTCGCCAACACAGTCAGGCAGTTAACACATGAGGCAATGAAATCCATAGGTGGGTTCATAACAGTTGTTAACCTGCAAATAAAGACAACAGGTAAGCAATTCTCTTAAAACTAACCTGTCTGATACTCACAATTTTTAATCGGTCCAAAGCTTAGAATGCGTATAGTACAATTAATTACCCTGAGCGCTTACTATACTGTATGATGCTACAAAAGCATTTGTCAATGGTTCTTTTGTAACCCAGTGTTCAAATAAACACTTTGAACAAGAAAATGAACTTATCTGAACAGAAAAATAGGGGTGAACATTGCCTTGTTCTTGATGGTAGAGGTCAATGAAGCCCTCACCAACATATATGCCCTGGATTAGTCTAAGTAGCAAAGCAAAGACGACAGCCTGGAGTTTGTGAGCTTAAACCAAGTTGGCAACAGTATATCCAGATTTCTATCCAGACAGCTTCCTTTAAATATTTGTCCTCCTGTGGCTACCAATCACCTGCTAGAAAAAAAAATTACTGGTGTCCACAGTTCTCTCTTTGCTCACTTACCTCTGTAACAGCTGGTACATTCGGGATGTAATAGGTAGGAGATAGTCAGCTATGGATAGGTCAATGCTGATAACTTTGTGCACAAGGTCTATGATTGGTTTTACCCTGTGACAGTGCTGTATGACATCTGGAGACACAGAGTAACGTTAAAAATGAGCATTGCAACGCAGTGGCAGAAAGTAAGATTTCATTTGTAGCTCACCTGCTGTGGACACAACATGAAGGAGCATTTCAACCTCACAGGTAAACAGGGTCCAGCTACTAAATGAGAATTCCCAGCGAACAAGGAAACCATTGTCATCAGAAATCACCTGGCCGACCGTCCCCTGAGGTATGCGCAAGTTGGTCTGTCCCTGTCCTGGAGTAATGAAAAGCAAACCTTATTAAATTGGTTTTCCTCTTTCAACAAGGCAGTGGAAAAGGTCTAAACAATTAGACTAATGGTGGTCAATGAAGTCTAGCGACTGGCCATTCAGCATTGCATCGAGGGCGGGGGAGAGAATGTCACACTGTACAATAGTAAAACCATACTGTATATACTACAACCAGTGTTCTGGCGTTTTATAATGAAGCATTTTGGTGCTTTATTATAAATCAGGCAAATACAGAAAAAAAAAATGTATAGTCCACTAACACATTTCAGCCAGTTTACGGCCTAATCATAGACAACCAAGTCACAGTCAGCTATGATTAAGGCCACAAGCCAGCTGGAACTCTTTAATCAATGCTTTTATATACTTTTATGAAGGATATGTGGACAGGCAGAGGTCCTTCATTGTACCAGCAACTAGAGCTGCACGAATAATCGTTAAAAAATTGTGATCTCGATTAAACCCCCCCCCCTCACCATCTCTATGCAGAATTTCCCCATTCATTCATGTACAAGTGTAGAGAGTCCTCTGCTCACTCAGCTGTCAAAAGAAAAAAAACTGGGCAGCCTGACAAGTTTTTCACAACATTGTCCATGCTGGTAGATAACTATAAACATTGTAACTTTTCGTTCTTAGATCAAAGGGATGAACTTCCTTCTGTAAATGAGGGAAGTTTAACCACCCTTTCACACTGAGGCGCTTTTCAGGCATTTTAGCTCTAAAAATTGCACCTGTAAAGCGCCTCTCATGCCTCCCCAGTGTGAAAGCCTGAGTGCTTTCACAATGGGACGGTGCGCTTGCGGGATGGGAAAAAAGTCCTGCAAGCAACATCATTCGGGGGCAGTGCGGGATCGGTGTAAACACCGCTCCCAAAACGCCCTGCCTATTGAAATGAATGGGCAGCGCTGCCGAAGCGCCTTGGTAGTGCCGCAACACGGGTGCTCTTAACCCTTTCTTCGGTCGCTAGTGGGGGGTTAAAGGCGCCCCGCCAGCAGCCGAAAAGCGCTGCTAAAATGACGATAAAGCGCCACTAAACCTAGAGGCACATTACCGCTAATGCGGTGTTGCCCCAGTGTGAAAGGGGTCTTAAAGGCTAAACCTTTTTCTGACACTTGTTTCTTACAAAGTTAAAATCAGTATTTTTTGCTAAAAATCTGTATTTTTTGCTATTACTTGGAACCCTCAAACATTATATATTTTTTTTAGCAGAGGCCCTAGGGAATAAAATGGCGATTGTTGTAATATTTTATGTCACACTGTATTTGCGCAGCGGTCTTTCAAAAGCAATATATTGAGGGAAAAAAATAGGATTTTTTAAAACAGCTTACCTGTAAAATCCTTTTCTTTCGAAGGACATCACGGGACACAGAGCCACAGTAATTACTGATGGGTTATATAGGTATCACTGGTGATTGGACACTGGCACACCCTATCAGGAAGTTCAACCCCCTATATAATCCCTCCCCCTTGCAGGGATACCTCAGTTTTGTAGCCAAGCAATATAGTGTATTAGAAGAGGGGCGGGACCTCTGTGTCCCGTGATGTCCTTCGAAAGAAAAGGATTTTACAGGTAAGCTGTTTTAAAAAATCCTATTTTCTTTCTCGAACATCACGGGACACAGAGCCACAGTAATTACTGATGGGATGTCCCAGAGCAATGCTACCTGAGGGGGGGGAACCACGACCAAGTAGGGTGCAATCAGTCCTGAGGACCCTGTACCGCTGCCTGCAGCACACTACGCCCAAAGGCGATATCCTCATGCCTTCTCACATCCACCTGATAGAATCTGGTGAATGTATGAACCGAAGACCAGGTTGCGGCCTTGCAGATTTGAGCCATAGAGGCCCGGTGATGCACTGCCCAAGAAGCACCAATAGCCCTTGTGGAATGTGCCCTGATCTGAAACGGAGGAATCTTCTGTTTCAAACCGTAAGCTTGAATGATCAACTGTCGAATCCATTTAGAAATGGTAGCTTTTGACGCTGCCTGTCCTCTATTGGGACCCTCTGGCAGCACAAACAAAACATCCGTCTTGCGGATCTGAGTAGTTGCCCCTAGATAGGCCTTAACTGCTCTTACTACATCCAACGAATGTAGAGATCTCTCTTCCGGAGAACAGGGATCTGGAAAAAAGGAAGGTAGAACAATGTCTTGATTTAAATGAAAATCAGAAACCACCTTCGGTAAAAAACTAGGATGAGGGTGTAGTACCACTCTATCCTTGTGTATAATCAAATAAGGCTCCTTACAGGAAAGAGCTGCTAATTCTGATACTCTTCTAGCAGAAGAGATGGCCACCAGAAAAATTAATTTCCTTGTCAACAAGACCAAAGGAATCTGACTTATTGGTTCAAAAGGCCGTTTCTGTAACACAGCCAGGACCAAATTCAAGTCCCAGGGGTTTAGGGGCGCTTTAACCGGAGGATTAAGACGCATAACCCCCTGCATAAAGTTTCGGACCAAAGAATGCGAAGCAAGTGGCCGCTGAAATAATACTGATAAAGCAGAAACCTGGCCCTTGATGGTACTCAAGGCCAGCTTCATCTCTAATCCCATCTGTAGAAAATCAAGGATTCTACCTATGACATATTTCCTGGGATGCCAACCTCTGGATTCACACCAGGTTATATAAGCCTTCCAGACTCTATGATAAATCATCCTGGAAGCTGGCTTCCTTGCATTAATCAAGGTAGATATGACAGGACCTGAGAGCCCACGACTCTTCAGAACGTGGGTCTCAATAGCCAAACCGTCAAATTTAGCGTTTGTAAGGCAGGATGGAACACTGGACCCTGAGATAACAGGTCTGGGCGTACCGGTAGGGTCCACGGGGAACCCACCGTCATCCTTACTATTTCTGCATACCAAGTCCTTCTGGGCCAAGCGGGGGCCACCAGAAGTACCGACTTCCTTTCCTGCCTGATCCTGCGAAGGAGTCGTGGTAGTAGCAGAATAGGCGGGAATGCGTAAATCAGTGAGAACCGATGCCACGGAATCACCAACGCATCCGTCCCACATGCAAGAGGATCTTTTGTCCTTGCCACAAATCTGTCTATCTTTTTGTTGAATCGGGATGCAAAAGAGATCTACATCTGGAACCCCCCATCTTTGGCATATGGCCCAAAAGACGTCGGGATGCAGAGACCATTCCCCTGGAAGTAACTGCTGGCGACTTAGATAGTCCGCCTGCTAATTCTCTATTCCCGGGATGAAAACTGCCGATATGCATGGCACATGCATCTCTGCCCAGACTAAGATCTGGTTCACCTCTTTTTGAGCAGCTCGGCTCCGGGTGCCTCCCTGATGATTGACATAAGCCACTGCTGTGGCATTGTCGGACTGGATCCTGACCGGACAACCCTGTAGCCTGATAGTCCAGGCTTTTAGAGCTAGATGTATCGCCCGGATCTCCAGAATGTTGATGGGTAAGGTCCTCTCTGTCCTGGACCATACCCCTTGGACCGCAGCCTGTTCCAGAACTGCTCCCCAACCTGACAGACTGGCATCTGTTGTTACCACCGTCCAGGTAACCGGTAGAAAGGATTTCCCCTTCTGCAGGTTTTCGGGTATGAGCCACCAATTGAGGCTCTGACGCACCGCATGCGACAGGTGCATCGGAAAGTCTAATGCCTGAACCTTCTTGTTCCAGGTCGACAGAATACTGTGTTGCAGCATTCTTGAGTGAAACTGAGCATAAGGAACTGCTTCGAATGAAGACACCATCTTCCCTAGTAGCCTCATACAAAGGCGGACTGAGGGACCCTTCTTGGTCCTTACTGTCAGAATCAGCTCTCTCAAAGCAGTGATCTTTGCCTGGGGTAGAAATATTTTCTCCTGGCTTGTATCTATAATCAGACCTAAATACTCCAGTCTTCTTACTGGTTTTAGGAAAGACTTTTCTAAGTTGAGGATCCAACCCAGGTGTTCTAGATACCTGACCGTGGTCCTCAAGTTTCCATTCAAAGAGGCTACCGACCGGTCTATCAAGAGCAGGTCGTCTAGGTATGCTATGACAGCTATACCCTGAGCCCTTAATCTGGCCAGAGGAGGAGCCAAGATCTTTGTGAACACTCGAGGTGCAGTGGCTATCCCAAAAGGCAAAGCCACAA
This sequence comes from Aquarana catesbeiana, assembly GCF_042186555.1. Lineage (NCBI taxonomy): Eukaryota > Metazoa > Chordata > Amphibia > Anura > Ranidae > Aquarana > Aquarana catesbeiana. Next base: position 245,699,907 of record NC_133332.1, on the reverse strand, counting down.
ACTGGAAATGGCGCCCTCCTACCTCGAAGCGCAGAAACTTCTGATGAGCAGGAAAAATGGGCACATGCAGATATGCATCTCTGATGTCTATTGATGCCAGAAATTCTCCTCCCTGCAGGGTGGGAACTAATGTTCGAATTGATTCCATGCGGAAGGATTGAATCCTTAGGAATCGGTTCAGATCCCTTAAGTCCAAAATGGGCCTGACATCCCCATTTGACTTTTGGACCGTAAAAAGGTTGGAATAGAAGCCCAATCCCTGGTCCTTTGCGGGAACTATCATAATGACCTCCTGCGACAAAAGTCGCTCTAACGCTAGAAGGAGCGACTGCTTCTTCTCTGGGAACATTTGATCTGAGGAACCGAGGAGAAGGGAATTCCTGAAACTCCAGCTTGTACCCTAGGGTTACCGTGGAGACTACCCATCTGTCCTGGAAGTCCTCGTGCCAGAGCTCTGAGAACTGTCGCAGTCTTCCCCCCACTCGAGTGAGCGGGGGCGCCCCCTCATGCAGAGGTCTTAGTGTTTTGCCTAGTAGGCTTCTTTCCCCAGGACTTCTTTTGTCCCTGGGGTTGACTCTTGTCTCTGGACCCCAATGGAGGCGGCCGTCGAGACTGCCTGGAGGCTGAAGCCTCCGGCGCTGGGGAAAGAGTCCGTTTGAAAGAGGGACGCTTACTCTTCTTCAAGACAGGTAAGAGAGTGCTTTTCCCACAAGAGATTCTCTTGATATAGTTATCCAAGTCCTCTCCAAACAACCTTGCACCACGAAATGGAAACCCAGCCAGTAGCTTCTTACATGGTGCTTCGGCTGACCAATTTTTCAACCATAGGATTCTACGTATATGCACCAACCCCAGTGAAAGACGGGAGGTTTGCACGATAGAATCTCTAATGGCGTCAACCACAAAGCATAAGGCCGCTGGAAGGTTAGCAAACCCCTGGGCCTGCTGTTCAGGTAATACTTTGATGACCTGCTTAACATGGTCTCTTAAGTATTGACAGACTCCAATCGCTGCTACTGCAGGTTGGGCCACTGATCCTGCTAAGGAGAAAACATCCTTCAATAGGGATTTCATCCTTTTATCTACAGGATCCCTGAGCATCTGAGCATTGTCTACAGGACAAGTCAGGCTATTATTTACGGAGGAAATGGCGGCATCAATAGCCGGTATTCCCCACATTTTAATAAACTTTTCTTCCATCGGATAAAGTGTTGAAAACTTTCTCGGCGGAAAAAAACGTTTGTCTGGGTGATCCCACTCAGAATAAATAAGCTTTTCAAGTAAAGTATGAACAGGAAAAGCATGTGCTGCTTGGAAAGGTTTCAGTGACCCCAAAGCAGAAGAGGATTCTTTAGCAGTTTCAGGTATGGGCAACTTAAATGTGGAGCGGACCAATCCAGTGAGGATCTGCACTAAGACTTTCTCCTCTTGGGAAGTCGCAGAGGGTCCCTCTCCACCTGAATCCTCCGAAGAGGAATCATCCATCCCATCCCGATCCTCTGAAAGGGATTCATCTCCTTTATCCCAGAGCTCCTCTGTCTGAGGGTCTTGGGGAACAGAGGAAAGCCTAGTGCGTTTTCTTCCACTGAGTGAAGACGTAATCACGGCCATTAATCTTTCCTCTAGACCATTAATGGTTGAGGAAAAAACCTCTTGTGTAATATATACAGGGGCTGAAGTGCCAGAAGCAGGTGTAGCCCCTGACCCCGATGGCTCTCCCTGGCTAGCCGTCCCTGGCCCATCTTTAGGGAGGGAGGATGCTGCCGACAGGGGGCCCTCAGAACCTGAACGAGATCCCTTAGTGTCTCTGGTTCCTGGGGTGCTTGAACCTCTTCTACCCATAGTGCAAAGCAACAAGGTGTGAGGTATACAAATGAACACTGCCCGCTGAGCGATGTAGTCTGGCTAAAAGCCTTGCTACCCAATGCTCAGTCTGGTGTTACTTCAGTAAATGCTGCCTAGGAGAATGCCTGTGTCCCACCTTACATGCGACCGTCAGCTCTGTGTCTCTCAGAAGGCTGAGTGCACCTGTACAGAGTGCCTTTAATAGCCTGCAGCTGGCCTGAGTGGGAGTCTAAACACTCTGTGCTGACATCCCGCCCCCTCCTCTACCGCCCCCCCCCCCCCCTCGAGTTTTGAAAAAAACGAGCGCTTCCCGCACTGCCGACTCTCCTGTCATGCTTCTGGAGAAAAGTCTGGGGATGGGGGGGGGGGGGGGGGGGGAGGAGAGAGACTGGTAACAAGATCTGCCTGAACGGCTATCTTCAGAGATGGTGGCCATTAGGCCGCAGAGCCCGGGTGGTATAACCACTTTCTAGACTCCTGTGGCCCCTCTCTAGCCTGGGGGGAACATTCAAACATGAGAAATCCCCCTTTCCACCTTACCTGCTTGCAGCCTGCTTTGAGATGCTGGGACATAATCAGCACTGAACACCTGAGACAGTCAGTCAGCATGTGTAGGTTTGTGCTCTTGGCAGCCCCCGGTGGTCACAATAGGCATAGCATGCATTTACCTTAAAGGAGAAAAGCCACTAGAACTCAAAAATTCTGTGGAATCTCCTCTTACCTTATCCAGCCGCAGGGTGCTGTTTACACAGACCCAATCTTCACCTCTCACGGTGGGCTCCGTTTGAAAAAACCGTCAGAGACTGGGGCCCCCATCAGTAGGGGGATCCAACAGTTCTGGGACCGTAAAGCACCTCGCCAGAAATTAGGAAGTTTAAAGCCATTTTCTGATCTGCGGGGTCCAGCTCTCTAAAAAGAGAAGCATTACGGGTAAAACCTCGTTTCTTCGGACACGAGGCCCGGGTACCATTCAATTCGGCCATGAAAAGACACTTTGAATGGATCCGGTTCGCCTGGCTTGCCCCAGTATAGGATCTTAGGATATTCCCTTTGGAGCTCAGCACAGGACATCTTTACACGTCCATTACCTAAGACACTGGCGTAAAAACTGAGGTATCCCTGCAAGGGGGAGGGATTATATAGGGGGTTGAACTTCCTGATAGGGTGTGCCAGTGTCCAATCACCAGTGATACCTATATAACCCATCAGTAATTACTGTGGCTCTGTGTCCCGTGATGTTCGAGAAAGAAATACACTTTAATGAATTAAAAAGAAAATAAACAGTAAAGTTAACCCAATTTTTTTGTATAATGTGAAAGATGATGTTATGCCACGAGAATCGCGATCTTTATTCTAAGCAAAGAAAATCGTGATTCTCATTTTAGCCAGAATTGTGCAGCTCTACAGCAACCTCCTGTGAAATTTATAAACAAACCAGGTCAGGAAGGTAAACTTCTTTTTTTCTAATCATTCACAATCTTCTACATTTATGCGTTTTTCTCTTTGCTTGGAGAGATGAGCAGGGAGGTGTGGGAGTGAAAGGAATGTGAACACAAGCAGCAACACAGTGCCTCTTTAGAGTTCTCCTCCCTGCTTTAAATCACTTATGCACACTTTCCCAACACTCCACTCTCACTCCATCACTCAACACTGTGTAAGTGCCCCATCAGAGCATGCACAGGATTGACGAGTCAGGGATGAGGCCATGGCAGGAGGTCACATGCTTACCCATACGCAAAAGCACTGGGTACTCTGTAGGGGCTGCAACAGATTCAGTATATTCTCTGAATGGTAAAGAGTCTTCTTTAACGCAAGGTGCAAGTGCAGAGCACAGGTACACTCTAAACTGTCTCTCCCCCACACACTTTGTTATGAGTGACTCCAAGTTTAGTCATTCACAAACTTTTATATAAATGAACCATTACACAAACTTAGAGGTTACCCAAGGCATATAGAAGTTTTGGAGTGCGCCTCCTCCAGAGAGTCTCATCGTTATGTGACATGACATCATGAGGTTTGTGCTTGTAATGTTCTGTGTAATGGGACATCTTATCCAGGAAAGTGTACACCTGTAATAAATTCACATATCATAAACCCCAATCAGCTCAATATGATCAGCTACATAGCAATAACCCATCAATTATTCTCTCCATTACCTTTTTGGCAGTGGATTTGCTGGAGACGAGAGCACTTAAGAGCTGGAGAAGAGGTGCCAGGCGGGCAGGGAACATGGTGCACACACTGTCCAGCAAGACTCCCAGGCCTACAGTAGACTGCTGGTGGTCAAAAATAAGACACAATCATTAGTCCATACTGAAATGTTCAGCTTCAGCCATGTGTTCTTTAGGCATGCGCTCAGGCGGGTTCGGACACAAGTCTGAATTCACAATCATAGGTGGCAAAAGCATGCCCCAACCCACATCCGCACGTATAAAAAGGGCATCTATAAGCTTGAATAAAAAATAAAATCGCGCTAAATATGTAAAGTGATTGTGTACACATGCATTTACTTATTGATATAGCAATGTGCCCATATAAATATCACATCTGATGTGAGCAAATTGTTAAAAATATCATAGCACCAAAACTAAAAAAACAACAATTGAAAACATGTAAAATAAGTCCAAAACATATAGTGACAATATCACCCGCGAGATTGCAATTGGATGATAAATTATTCTAAAAAGTCCATCCGTATATAATGGAGTCTTCGATAGTATAGAGAAAGATAGTGCCTGGTCCACCACCAAAGAGGTTTGCCGCTTACCAGAGATCCATGATCCCCCATTACAGAGGATCAGGGAAAGCCTGTATTGGAAACTGTCCTCCGGGACATAGCAGATGCAGCCAAAACCTGGATTTATTGATGGTAAAGTGTAGTATTCAAAACACACCCAATGCAGGCGTCACCTCGTATCGTTGTTGCTGTTTCCAGTAGGACGGGCTTGTCTGAGTGCTTACCGGCCGGCACACCAGACATACAGGCGCTTTTTCTACTAATACAATGTGAGTGCAACCTTGTTTTTAACATTCAATAAAGTCTTATGGTTTTTACATTATTGGAGCCCTTTATATCTTTCATGTCATACTTATCCACTTGCGAGTTGGGGATGGTACGATGTGATCTGAAGATATATAAGCTCCATTGGGTGTGTTTTGAATACCACACTTTACCATCAATCAATCCAGGTTTTGGCTGCATCTGCTATGTCCCGGAGGACAGTTTCCAATACAGGCTTTCCGTGATCCTCTGTAATGGGGGATCATGGATCTCTGGTAAGCGGCAAACCTCTTTGGTGGTGGACCAGGCACTATCTTTCTCTATACTATCGAAGACTCCATAATATACGGATGGACTTTTTAGAATAATTTATCATCCAATTGCAATTTCACGGGTGATACTGTCAACTATATGTTTTGGACTTATTTTACATTTTTTCAATTGTTGTTTTTTTTGTTTTGGTGCTATGATATTTTTCACAATTTGCTCACATCAGATGTGATATGTATATGGGCACATTGCTATATCAATAAGTGAATGCATGTGTACACAATCACTTTACATATTTAGCGCAATTTTATTTTTTATTTATTCTTATACACTGTGTTTATGTTGTGCAGGAAAACCGCTGCTTCACAATTTAAGGTACTTCACTAATATGCTTAGGGTTTGGGTATATATTTCTTACCAGAGCGCAGTTTCTTTTTTCTATCTATAAGCTGGGCTGTGGGGCGGGGAATGCCGCATATGATTGGCTGTCTAATTTGACAGCATGGCTCAGGCCAGTTCAGACTCATGTCCAAACCCATCTGAGCGCATCCCTGGTCTTCATATTGGCTACCTTTTTCAGTATACTTGTGGATAGAGATGAAGGTGTTCTATAGATTGGGAGATACAGTTCCTTTCAGGAGTGTCATAATTTTTTGACTTAATATGAAAAACCACATAATTCATGGAATCAAATAATCAAAAGTATATGAAACTTATTTTACACATATTGGGCAAATCTGTACGCACATAAAAGGAATGAAAAAGAAATTTACTGGAAAGGTTCTGTGTATTTTGTAGTAACTGCAAAGCAGATAGAGGGAAGCAAATCTAATGTCTGCGTACCTTTGTAGGTTTATCAACAAGGTGACAAAGTAACAAATAATATAACTATAGCATATAGTTCCCGAATAGAAACCGCAGAACACTTTTAAAGATCTGACCTTTCTTGAAGCCCCATAGATGTAGGTCAGGATTTTGGCATCAAGCATCATATCCTGCCCACTAACTACTCACAATGATTACTGGATATCACTGAAGTTGTCATCAGGGGATGGGGTCTAAGAACAGTAAGAGATGTTGATAGCATGTGCCTGCACAGAACTGTTAAAGAGGAAGTAAACCCTGATGGGTTTTACTTCCTCTTTATTCCCCTGCAAAGTAAAAGCATAATGGGCTAGTATGCATCGCACTTACCACTTACATGCAAATGAAGCCCGCAATGTCCCCGCTGGTGGAAGCATCCATCTACACCCCTCTTCCTTCCAGGGTCGTGGACTCTGGCTTTGTGACTGTCCAGAGTCGCTGGAGCTGACGGTCATGGCACGGGTCCTATAGAAACGTCACAATCGTGCCCTTTCTAAAGTGCGCATGCGCCAATGACTTGGCGCAAGCATTTATGGTAAATATTTCCTAAACCGTTCAGGTTTAGATGATATTTCCAGTACCTACAGGTAAGCCTTATTATGGGCTTACCTGTACGGAAAAGTGGTCTGTAAGGGTTTACAGACTACTACACAATGACTACTGTAAGAGCTTGTTCACACCAATAGCAGTGGGACTGCATTGGGTGACTATTCCAATGCAGTCCCACCGCAAGACAAAGCAAAATGCCTTACCTTCTATGTGCCTGGTTCACACCACTGCATTGCGGTGCCCGATCATGTCACAGCTGTGATTGGCTGTCACAGTGGTCACATGATCAGGAGCCCACAGGACCCCCTATTACTTTTGAGAGCTTGGTCACTGTGCTGGGAGCACGCAATGAGTGCATGCTCAGCACAGAAACCTCATATGTGTGGCATGTGGGCATTAAAGCCCACGCTCTTTGCTCCTGCTCATGCATTTTGTGGGCAGCAAGAGGTTAAATTGCACTGCCACTGACCCCTAACAAAGGGGTGAATAAACATCACTGCCACTGACCACCAATGCTGAGGGTTATTATTGCACTCACTGACACAAATGCTGGGGGTTATTATTGTGCATTGCCATATGCTGCAAAAAAATGCAGCAGGACCAAAAATTTGGGGCGTTGAGATGCGTTATAGCTGATTTATTTTGAATGGGCGGCACACAATGTACGAAAACGCTCTGGAATCGTTAGGAGCCACACCTGAGTCCATCTATAATTTTCAAGTTGACAACAACTAGCATAGAGGGTTCAATAAGATCCGACAACCACACCACTATACCAGTTCCCCACAAATTAAGTTTAATTAAATTTAAGTGGTCCATATACTCCGGTCCAACTTTGTGTTGAATTATTCACTTTAAAGATCATCACAGAGGACAAGGGGACACTCTTTATGTCTGGAGGAAAAGAGATTTAATCTCCAAATACTGAAAGGCATCTTCAAAGTAAGAGCTGTGAAAATGTAGTACAGATTCCCTCCAGAGTAGGTTCTGGCCAGCTCAGTAGATTTATTTAAAAAAAAAAAATGATTATGTACATTTAGGAAAGAATTCAGTCATTTTTTTAAAAATAAATCTACTGAGCTGGCCAGTACCTACTCTGGAGGGTACCAATATTTATAAGTAAAGTTGATCCACTGAATATCCGATTGCCTCTCGGGGGATCAAGAAGGAGTTTTTCCCCTGCTGGAGCAAATTGGATCATGCTTTGCTGTTTTTTTTGCATTCCTCTGGAACAACTTTGGGTGTAGGATTGTGGATATGGGATTGTGTATTTTTTCCCCCCTTTTATAGGTTGAACTAGATGGACTTGTGCCTTTTTTTCAACCTGGCTAACTATGTACCTATGTAATTTAGCACTTGGGTAACATCACTCCATTCTAGATTTTTTTGACAAGCTTTTTTTTTGTTCTAGAATAACAATGCTCCCTCAATTCATCTGCAGTAATGTTACACATTTCTGAGATGACAAGCAGCTGTGTGCCGTGTCCTGGAACATTCTTCTGTAGTCCTCATAGTCAAAATGTGACTTTTAACCACAGTTGGAGGAGACATTTTGCCCACGTTCACATTGGGCTGATTTGGCATGCGCGGCGGTTATTACCGGGAATGGCATCATCCGAATCCAACTTTGCGGCACCGCAACGATTCCCAAAAGTATTTACTGTACTACTCTTTGGCGACCTCATGGGCGATTTGAATGGACATCTGTGCATGAACCTGCACAGATGTCTGTCATATCGCCCCCGAAGCCGGAATGTATTGCTGATTTGAAATAGTGAGAGTTCTACTGAATCTCATTGTGTGGCCCCTTGTCCTCTTACACTCCTTGAGACTGAACAGTTTTCTTCCTACGCTGGGATCACCAATGAGGTATTTGTATACTGCTATCATATCTCCTCTCAAGCGTCTTTTCTCCAAGGAGAATAAATGTAGTGCTTGTGGTCATTCCTTGTAATTATAGTCCTCCAGTCCCATTATTAATTTGGTTTCCCTTCTCTGGACTCTCCCCAGCTCCAGCACATCCTTCCTGAGGATTGGCAACCAGAACTGGATGGAATACTCTAGATGTGGCCAAACCACAGTTTTATAAAGTGGCAGGATTATCATTTTATCTCTGCAGTAAATTCCCTTTTTATGCAAGCTATTAGTCTGTGGGCTTTGCTTGCTGCAGCTTGACATTGCATGCTATTGCTCAATCTGTCTTCTACCAGGACCCCTAGATCTTTCTCCATCCCCGATTCCCCCTAGTGAGTAGTTTGCATTTATATTTTTAGCCCTCAAGTGCATCACTTTACATTTCTCAACATTAAACCTCATTTACCATGTAGTTGACCACCCTCTTATTTTATTCAGGTCTTCCTGTAAAATTTCTATATCCTGATGTGAAGTTATTGCCCTGCTTATTTTTGGTCCATCTGCAGAAACTGAGATGGAGCCATTTATCCCATCATTTATATAATTTATGAATAAATTAAACAGAATTGATCCCAAGACAGAGCCTTGGGGTACCCCACTTGCCACTCCGGACAAGTATAAGTGCACAATATTTATCACCACCCTTTGGACACAGCCCCCCTAACCAGTTTTCTATTCATGAATTAACTGTATGGTCCATGCCTATAGACCTCAGTTTGTAGATTCAGCATTTATGGGGAACTCTATCGAATGCTTTTGCAAAAATATGGCATACTACTTTTGATAGTAAAAAACACTTAAGGAATCCAGTCAAAACATTCTTTGTGCAGACAAGCTACTGTAGGAAAATGTTATTACTGAAATTCAGGGGCAACATGCTGGCATGTTGTCCACAAATCCGCTGGCATATCTCCCCACTTACTGTATTCCAGAAAAGTTCTGACAAGTTTGGTGCAGTCAGTACTTGACAAGCAGTATCAATTATGTCCTGTAAAAGGCAAAAAACAAAGTTAAGAAAAAAAATCCACATACATTCTTGAATCTCACAATGACATGCTGGAGAACGAAACTCAAGTAAGGGGACATCAGGTAATGCTCCCTTAAACAAAGTCTTCCCAAAAGGAGACATGACTTCTAGTCAAATTACATTTTCACACAATCAAGAAATTATTTAAAAAACAGTGGATGAGGCATGATTTACCCAAGTTATTATTCTTTAGCAGACATCTTGACACAATCAACTTACAATAAAGCAAAATATCAACTATGTGAAATAAAATTTTTTGCCACCCCTCTGCAGAGGTTTCAGTAGCAAAAAGCCATCCACCCACAAAAGGGTGCACTCAAGGACGGTCATTTGGATCTGGTGCTATAATGTAATTAAAGCTTACCTGCTTTTCTTGCAGCCCAATTGCAGCACTTTGCACAATGGGACTCAGTGGCTTCAGCTAGTGCTCCAGACTGTTAATTATTTTGTGCTTTTCAGGGACGATAACCACTGTATGCCTTGGAGGGGTTGTCAGGGTGCTCTGGTCTTTCCAACATGCCCACATGTGCACTGTTAAAGTCATGGGATGCCAAGAAGTCACTGGGGGTCTCCTCCCTCACCAAATATACCCCTATTTAGGGTAATGACTGGTTCCCTGAGCTATCTATCCTCCAGGGCTTCCAGAGGTGGGAATGGGCAGGAGTTCTTACTCTTTCACAACTATATGGAAGGGTTCACTTCTTTGAGCAGCTAATAAGGGAATTTTTCCTCCACCCTAGGTGGCTTTATCAATTTTTGCAGCTGTGCCATGCTTTTGCATGCTCAATTTTCTTCTTCCTCTGTTTAGTTTTCCTTGGAGTCAGTGTTGGATAGAGTAGTATAAGCGTCTTCCGCCAGTGGTCCTCATTTCTGTTACCTACTCAGCACTTTTAGAGAGCTCCTTTTATAAATTCCATCTGCCTTCTAGAGCAAAGTAGGAACAGGATATCGGGCCCATTTCAAGCAAAGCTTAGGAAGAGATTCTTCAGGCACTCCCCCATGTTTCACTTTCCTCTTCGCATAGGTTAACCTGGATTTTTCATTCTCCATAGGGTGTAAAGGACCCCGGAATTTTTGTGTGCTATTAGCTTAAGAGCCTATCCGGCCTGTCCTACCATGGATGTGGTAATTCAGGGTACCCAACACACTTATTATGGCGTTACTCGAAACTCCAGAGGTATTGGGCGGAGGTTGTGGGCACACTTAATGGTATTTTAAATGTGAACATTCCAGTCGATCTTTTTACATTCTTATTGGGGTACTATGATATTTCGTTGCTTAAGCCGCCAATGAGGATCACTGTTGTAAGTACGCTGTTCGTGGTTCGATGAAACATCACCCCTAAGTGGACTTCCCTGCATTCTCCGTCAATTTCTAACTGGATAGTCAATTTAATAAGTGCCTTTCTTCTGAGGCACACCTTTTTTCTTAGAAATTCATTAAAAAGGTTTTCATTCAATTTGATCACCTTGGTTGACCCATATAAGCCCAGAACCAAGTTAAAGTGGATGAAAACCCACTCTTATCATTGCTAAAATACTGCCATAGTACTTATATCTAAGTATATACATGCCTCCTGCATGTATCCTTACCTGTCAAATGTCTCCCCTTTTTCTGTTTGTAGCCCCGCAAAGCTCTGGATTCAGTGGGAGGGTATCTTGTCCAGCGCTCGGTGGGCAGAGTCGTGATGTCAGTAGACTTCCTGCCCACCTCTACACTCCCCTTGGTTTGCCATCATCGTGAGGACAAACCTCACGCCAGGGGAGTCTAAAGTGCGCACACAGGAGTGGCAGAGCGCGTTCTGTGAAGAAGCAGAGCCCGCTCATGGCCTCATGTCACTCCTGTGCATGTGCATATACACAGCCATTTCCAGTGGATGATTCAAGAGGAGGGGATATGAAGTACACAGAATCCTTCTCTCACGCTGGATATAAGGAAATCACCTGTCAGTCACAGCAAGGGGGAAGGGGACACCTATTTCTCTGTGTGTCCATTTTTATCTTACTGAAAAAAGATAAGAGGATTGCTCAGAGCTGGATTAACTCTTCAACATCCTCTGCTGTACCAGGTATGACTCTTAATTAAAAAAAAAAATTGGGGGATTACATCCATTTAAGTTACAGGCCCTTTCAGGAATAGCTGTTTGTTTTGTTTAATAAAAGTGGGGCCCATATGCAATGTTAGTTTTTTGCTGGTCGTTATTATGCTTTTTACTTACTTACTGTTTTGATTGCATTTAGGTATGCTCTTTGTGCCTTTTTTTCTGTGTTCTGTATTTTGTATGCATTTTTTTTGTTATGTATTTATGGGTTATGTTCATTTTGTTTATTTGTATAAAACCTCTTTCAAATAAAATAAAATCTGATATAAAAGAAAAAAACTCACCTGCTGATTGCCCAGTGTTTGTTGGTCTATGGAGATCAGCACAAAACACAGCAGACTGTAGATACACAGACAAGCGGTACTGGTTGTACACTGCAGCACAAACAATGAAAACATGTATCAATAGGTGATTTGTGGATGGACAGTTTGTTTGAGGACAATGCAAGTTAAAGTTAGCAATCCCGGCATTTCAGAACTGTAACTGTAAATCCATGGGTTTAGTTCCTCTTTATGATTTACTGCTAATCAGGGCTCTGGGCTTTAGCAAAATGGCAGCCTCCAGCAAGAAGAAACAGGAGCAATGCTGGAGGCAATTTTCAGCACACACTAATTTTGGTAGCATAATTATTAATGTTGAATGTAGGTTCCTTGCTAAAAGAACATTATTTTTTATCAAGTAGTTATGGGTAAAGTTTCACTTTAAGCCTACTGAATGGGCCAAATAATTGGCTCTAAACAACATACTAGCAGCCATTTTTTCTGGCAAATTTGAGATTTGCCAAAGATAAATAAACACTGTGTGGCAATACTCACACTATGCTCACCACAACCAAGGCCTTGAAGCATTTTGGTCAGATACTGGAAAACATGGAGCTGTAAAGCAGTGTTGCCCATTTTTCGGGTGGCTGGAGAAGCATCATCTGTGCCAAGTGTGTGTTGAAGGAGAGCCCAGGCCAGAAGAATAGGAGCGTGATGTGGGAGGTCTCCAAAGGTAAACAAGATCTGATCCATGTCCTGTTCGGAATAGTTATAGAATGTAGTGTCAAAAAGGGAAGATTATAGGCACAAAGATTTGGTCACTATACCTAACTTGCTAGGAACAACAATCATAAGAATTAAAATGCAAGTCCATAATGAGTCCAAGTAAATCCAACACTAGGGCAAGCTTCTTAGTAGAGCTGTAGCAGCCTCTAAATACACGAAGGACAAATAGAATGTAGTGTGACTGGATATTACATATGGTCAAAAGATGCAAATGGCAACTCCATAATAAGTTGCTAAGAGGTGAAAAATTAAACTGAAGCTAATACATTGCTTAACTGCTTAAGGACTGCCCCACATACATATACTGCAGCAGGGAGGCCCTTTAGCGCAAAATCACATACCTGTACGTGACTTCCTCCATTAGCTCTGGGGCGTGCATGCGCTGCAGCGGTGATTGGACACAGCGGGAGCCAATCAGCGGGTCCAGCGGCCGCTGGGCCACCCGCGATCATTCTCTGGAGATACAGAACGGCGGTCTGCCTATGTAAACAAGGCAGACTGTCGTTCTGTCGGCGAGGGGGATTGAAAGAGAGCGAGATCTGCGATTTCTGCTAATCAGGAACACAGATGTGTCTCATCCTCGAGTCAGTCCATCCTCCACACAGTAAGAAAGCACACCCAGGGAACAAACTTAAACTTTTGATTGCCCCCGATGTTAACCCCTTCTCTGCCAGTGTCGTTTATACAGTGACTATGCATCTTTTTAGCACTGATCTATGTATTGGTGTCACTGGTCCCTAAAAAGTATCACTTAGTGTCAGTTTTGTCCTTCGCAGTCACGCTAAAATTCTCTGATCGCCGCCATTACTAGTAAAAACAATAAAAAGACCATAAATCTATCCCATAGTTTGTAGATGCTTTAACTTTTGCACAAACTAATCAATATATGCTTATTTGGGATTTTTTTTCACCAAAAATATGTAGCAGAATACATATTGGCCTAAACTGATGAAGAAATTAGATTTTTTAAATTTTTTTATTGAATGTGTTTTATAGCAAAAAGTCAAAAATATTGGGGTGTTTTTTCAAAATGGTCAGTCTTTTTTTGTTTATAGTGCAAAAAATAAAAACCCCACCAAAAAAAAAGGACATCAATTTTATTTGGGTACATCGTCGCACGACCGCGCAATTGTCAGTTAAAGTAACGCAGTGCTGTATCGCCACAAATGGCCTGGTCAGGAAGGGGAATCCTTCCAGAGCTAAAGCGGCTAAAACACTTTCCGCTATCCATCCATCCTGAAAGTCCCAGCCAATGTAACTTGGGTTCTTGTTAAGCTGCACCTCAAATTTTACCCTTACAAGTTGTTGGCACCAAAGATAACTATGGGGAATGGCTTAAAGAGAAGGAAAAAAAGACCTTGCAAATCTGAGGTTCATTGCTGAGTGGGTGTTCAATGTTGTCTTTTAAAGCACACTCCTGTAAAGAGTCCATGTCAATTCCTTCCAGTAGAATAAGAACTTCAAAGTACCTTTAAAGTGAAGGAAAACATATTTTAGGGTGGTGAAGACAATCACTTGTGTCATCTATATTTAGCAAACATCAGACAAAATATATACAAAACTAGAGTTTCTTTATTTTAGTGAGGACTGAAAAAAAAAAAAAAAAAAAAAAAAAAAAAGCTTCAGGATCGTATTTCCATTCTCAAGGATATGCCATTGCTTTTTTGCTGTACAAAGACTGAATGTTGCACACAAACGCACACATACAGTGGGTATAAAAAATAATCACCCCCCCCCCCCTTTAAATTATAACATTTTGTTGTTCTGAAAGGAAGACAGTTTTTGTTTTAACCAGTTGTATTTACTTGGTGCGACTTACACATGCAAGTGAAAGCTATAAAGCTATAAACCCAACATGTCAAAAAAAGAATCACTGGGTTGGAAAAGGGATCAGTTACCCTGTGTTTTATCCTGTTCCCGGCTGCGCAGGACCGTTTCTTTGGTGCCCGAGGTTTCCAGATCTCCCGCTGACTTACCTGCTCTGTTTGAAGTCCTGCCGAGATGATGGTTCCTTGTAAAAACAAGGAAGGAACTGAGCGGCCCGAGATCCAACATGGCGCGGCACAGAGAAGAAGGACACCTTTAACCATTAACCATTAAAACCATTTAACCATTAAAACGGCCGCTGGTGACCAACCCAGGGACATGAGGTACTATGCCCAGAAGCTCCCTGGTCTGGCAGGCTTGGCAGATACAGCAGAGCTGGAAGCTTTGGCTGAGGGGGAAGACAGTGCAGGAAGAGGTGGAGAGGGACCCGACACAGGGGCAGGGGCAGCCATTTCAACACAGTCTTAGACACACACTTCTGAGGCTGAGGAGATAGAGGGAGAAGATGAGACTGAACAGCCGACCCTGGCTGCTATATTTCAGGCAGTTAATAAATGTACTGCTTCAGTCAACATTTTACAAGATCATTTGGCGGAATTGACCCTGATCAGACAAGACCTGCAAAAAAAAAAAAAAAAAAATCAGAGAAAGAACTGCAGCTGAAAGCAGGATCAGTGACTTAGAGGACAAACTCCCTCCTCTAGTCAGGGAAACACAAGCTAACACCAGGCTGATTAAAACAGTTGATATGCGAGCTGACAACCACGAAAATAGAATGAGGCGTAACAATGTGCGCATCGTGGGTCTCTCCGAAAAAGTGATGGGTAGAGACCCCACAGACTCTGTAGAGCAGAGGCTAATTGAGATATTTGGGAAGGCCTTTACCACGTTGAATGCAATTGAAAAAGCACAGAGTTGCCTTGCAGCCCCTTCCACCTGGCCATCCACAAAGACCAATGTTGGCTCGGCTCCTAAACTACAGAGATAGGGAGATTATTTTGTGACTGGCCCGGGAAAAGTAAAATATCCAGTTTAATGGAGTGCGGATCTCCTACCCTGACTTTTCTTCGGATGTGCAGAAACGCAGGGCTCGCTTTAACGAAGTCAAAAGGCGTCTACAAAAATTTCAGGCCCCATACGCTATGCTTAACCCTGCCAGGCTCCGTATCACAGCACAGGGGCAAGCACATTTCTTTGAAAATGCATCAGATGCATCAGCATGGTTGGATGCCAATGAGAATGCTTTCCATCAGGCCAGGAGGCCGGCGGCGGAGGATGATTGAGCCCATTCTATGCACCTTGGAGTTCCACATGAAGGCTTACTGGGCCTCATCACGCTGTGCTACTTTTCTGCCTACGCGATGAGACGGGAACATACATACCTTTTGTTCACAAAGAGCGTTTTCTACAAAAGTTTTCTACATAGTGATATTTTTTTTTTACTCTTCATTAAGGTCGGAATTGGGTCCCTGTTGGATCCTATTCAGCATATGAAGAGGAGGACCAGTTCTCCTACCAAAGTTTGGGACATGCCCAGAACTGTAACAGGTACTGATCGCTGGTCCCTCTGGACTGGGCTGGGGGCCAGTGAACGGCAGCCTCTGACGATTGGTCTGCCTTTTGGGCACAATCCATGGGCTGAACTACCTGAGTTTGTAGTGGCCTGCCATGTGGACGACACCATGCTGCTTTTAGGGGATACCACAACGTCATTAAATGAAGCTAAGAGGGTGGTACAAACCTTTGGTCATTATTCTGGGTTGTTCGTAAACTGGACTACATCCTCACTCATGTTTCTTGATAAGAGCACAGACCAGCAACTAACAACGATCCTTGATATTACAGTATCTAGGAACATCAAATATTTAGGTATATAGGTCACTCCAGACCCTTTGGACTATCTTAGGTTGAACCTCACCCCTTTACTTAATCGTAGTCGCGATCGGATTAAGGTATGGTCCAGATTGAAAATGTCACCAGTAGGTAGGATCAACCTTATAAAAATTATTCTTATGCCCCAAATTTTATACGTTGTAGAAGGTCAGCCTGGGTCAGGGTTAAGAAGGGGTTAATCGAAAAAACACTGGGGGGACGGACGTCATCATAGGTGTGCTGGAGGATGTGACGTGCTAGGATCGGGGGAGGGGCCTGGTAGTGGGGCGGTGGAGGAAGGAGATCTGAACGGAGATGGCGTTCCAGAAGGCACAGGGTGAGAGCCTGTGGCCGGCCAGCTAACCTTCCTTCGAGGCGGCAGGAGGGTCCGCTCGGTGGCTGGCCATAAAGAGCGGAAAGAGGAGGCCGTATGCGAGCCGCGGATCGATGCCCAATACAGCACAGTTAACGGCGGCCCGGCGGAGCGGATGCTCGCCACTACAGCGTCCCCCGGCTCCCCCCTATTCGTCTTGGCTCTCTGGCTGTTCTCCGTCCCATCCTCCCCAGCCCCGCAGCCGGGTAACGCCAGAACGCGGAGAGTGGACGAGTAGTGCACTATTTAAACGCTGGATTCGGTACAGAAAAGTGAAGATCAGGAGGTGTGGGGATCCCCTTCCTTAAAGCTGTGGCTGGCTCTGACGAGGGCTAAAGAAGTCCCCACTGGAGACCCAGGACGCCCCCATGAGGTCCTCTGGATCCAGGTAGGATCAGCATTGCTGAATACAATTACATTTGAACTGTGTTTTGCGCCTGAGATATCTGACCGCAGAAGGAAATTTAAAGGACAGAGGGCCCGAAGTACTCAGGGGGACTTAGCGTTTCTGCTCTACCAACAAACTACGAGTGGACAGTAAATTCTAGGGGGTGAGTTGAGACCCTGTTTATCCCTTTGGTATGGTATCCATTGGAAAGTAGGAGAGATGAAGGGATAAAGTGACCCTGGGTGTTCCTAACAGAACTGTTCCTGGTAAAGCGATTTGTTGTAATTTTCAAAGGGACTGTCACTGAGAACTTGAGGATAGACGTTGTTAAACTGCTAAACTACTAAACTGAACTGGGCCCGGAGCAGGCCCTCCCTGTAGAAGCGTTCAAGGCTAGCGCAAAAGGGAACTTGCAGAGAGCAGGGAAGGGAGGAACATGAGAGGACGCTCCCAAAAATCAGCAGACCTAAACAAACCTAGAGACAGCTTAAATTCCAGTACAATTCAAAAATATTTAAAAAGCCCAGGTATGGACAACAAACAACAAGAAGTAAAGGACAAAAAAGAAGGCCTCAACTAAAAATAAAGGGGCTCAAGGGGGGACTTCCAACGTAGGGACTCCATCCGAAGCAGAACCAGATTTAAGTATGGAGGCGGATCCGGCCGCAGAAGCACTCCCAACCAAATCTGAGATTCAGGACATGTCACTTAAGCTTGAAAAATCAATTAAGGCAGAAATCCTCAATGTAAGGACAGATATGGGACACCTTCTTAAGAGAGTTTAAGAAGTAGAGAAGGTGGCGGAACATCAGGGTCAGGAAATCTCTGCGCTTGAGAAACAAGTAAAAACACTACAGAGGGACCAACGCGAGTTGTTACATAAACTGGAAGAACAAGAAAATCAAAATAGGTGGCAAAACCTAAGAATTAGATCCCTACCAGAGCAGAGAGGAGAAGACCTGACCATAGTGATAAAGGAAATCTTTAACCCACTCCTGGGAAGAAATCCAGAGTGTGAACTAAAAATCGATCGAGTCCACAGGATAAGAAAACCCCCAAATATGAGAGAAGACGTGCCTAGGGACATTATAGTCAAGTTCCATCAATTTGAGGACAAAGCAAAAATCTGGAGTAAATTAAGAGGGGCCCAACCGGTGAAATTCAATAATCAGGAAATTCAAATATTTTCAGATCTTTCTGCCGGAACTTTAGCGAGGAGACGCCAATTGTCTTTGGACTTACTGAGGGGGGCAAATTTAAAATATAGTTGGGGCTTCCCTCTGTCACTGAATGTGACGAAAGAGGGCAGGACTTATAAAATGAGACATCGGAGATTTACAGGACTTTTGTAGGAACTTAGACATTCCTGCCCCTAATATCCCTGAGGGGGCCTTTCCTTAATTGAAGGGCTTTGATAGCAATGGTCTTCAGTTAAAAGGGGGCTGGGGGCTGTGTGGGGTTGGGGGAGGGTTTGGGGGCTGGGGCGGTGGGGGGGGGGGGGGGGGGGGCTTGGGGAAGGGGGATAATTAAGTAAGTGAGAGGAGGACCTCTATGGACCCCCCCCCCGGATGGTTTCACCCTTGCAGATTCATAATAAACAGAGTGCCTTGTGCAAACACCAGGTCTTAAGGGAAGCACAAGGACCAGGTTAAATGAATATCAATTGTTTGACATATAATGTTCCCCCAACAAGAGGCATAAGGTACTGAGAGAGCTATGGGGCAGATGTGGTTTTTCTGCAGGAAACCCACCTGATGTGGGAAGCAGGTATAAAGCTATATTCTAGGCATTTCCCAAAATGGATATACAGCGACTCCCCCATGAAACAGGCAAAAGGGGTGGCAATAGGTTTCTCTAAAGGGTTAAATTATGTTCTAATAGACAGGAAGACTGATTCAGAAGGTCGTTTTCTCTTTTTAAAGATTAGAATTGGAGAGAGGACCCTCACACTCGCCAATGTTTACTGCCCGAACAGAGGTCAGACCAAATATCTTTCCCAGATACTTAACAGACTGATGGAATTTAGAGAGGGGGAGATGATATTGGCGGGAGACTTCAACTTTTGCTTTGACCCAGCCTTGGATAGTTCATCAAGTGCACGGGGGATGAGCAAAAATCTCTTGAGGAGTATAGGAAAAAAATTGCATGATTGTCAGCTGATTGAAGTGTGGAGGGTCCAGCATGCAAAAGTCAGAGATTATACTTTCTTCTCCCCCGTGCACGGGATTTATTCAAGATTGGACTATCTGATGGTGGATCATAGCCTGTTGGATGCAGTGGAGGAAACAAAGATTGAGATCAGAACACTGTCAGACCATGCCCCTGCCATGATGAAAGTGAGATTAAAAGGACTACAAAAACCCCCGTTTACATGGCTAAACGAGAACTTAATCAGGGATGTTAAGATTGCCGGAAAAATTCAGCAGGAAATAGACTCGTTTTTTCTTATAAATGACACGGATGAGATTCCAGGGGCCACAGTATGGGATGCTTTTAAGGCATATATAAGAGGGGTTCTGATTTCTGCAGAGGCGGGACTGAAAAAAGAAAGAGCCAAAAAGAAGGAAACACTCATGACAGAAATGTATAAGTTAGAACAGATACATAAAGCCCATAGAGGACCAGATAGGACTCCACTGCAGCAGTTGACTATTAAAAGAGACGAATTAAGAGATCTAATGGAGGAGGAGACTAATAGGATTATGAATAGACATCTCAGAGACAAATTTAGGTGGGGAAATAAAGCAGGTAAACACCTGGCAAAAATCCTGAAGAAAAGAAGAGACACAAATTTCATCAACAAAATCCAAAATAAAAAAGGGGACCTGAGGTTCTCATCGAGAGAGATAGGTGAGGAATTTATACAGTATTTCCCATCTCTTTATGCTGTAAGAACAAATGAATGCAGAGGGGGGAAAGAGGATAGGGTGAACGATTTTCTGAAGGAGGCTGGGCTTACCAAATTGGCCAAAAATGACTTTAAAGAACTTGACAACCCCATAACGGAAGAAGAAATCTGTGTAGCTTTAAAATCATCTCCCACAGGAAAAAGCCCTGGCCCAGATGGTTTCACTTCTTGCTTTTTCAAAAGATTTGAAGACTCCCTGGTCCCGAGGCTGTGTCGGCTCTGGAATGGGCTCGGGACGCAGGGCGCTCTGGGTGAGGGAGCTTCGTTGGCTGCGGTGACTTTGATTCCTAAGGAGGGCAAGGATCGCACCCTCTGTTCCAGTTACAGGCCTATAGCGCTTATAAACGCAGACATTAAATTGTACGCAAAGGTGCTTGCAACACGGTTTAAGGAAAGAATGGCGTACTTGGTCCATCTGGACCAGGTGGGATTCGTATCGGGGAGAGAGGGAAGAGACAATGGGGTGCGGATATTAGAGGCTGTATAGTGGGGAAGGAGGAACATAAACTGGCTGCTTATGCCGACAACGTCCTTCTCTACATTACGAACCCTAGGGTCTCGATACCCAATTTATTGTCTATATTGAAGAAGTATGGAGAGCTCTCAAACTATAAAATCAATTTAGAAAAATCAGAAGCCCTAAACATCAACATTGATAGTAAGGAAGAGGCTTGGATGAGAGAGACATTCCATTTTCCATGGAGGGAAAATATTCAATATTTGGGGTTAAGTTAACAAGCTCAGTAAAGAAGATCTACACACTAAATTTTATCCCTCTATTAGATGAAATTCGAACAGAAATAAAAAGGTTGGCACATCGCCCGATCGCATGGATTGCGCGAATAAACTCAGTCAAGATGGTGCTGGCCCCAAAAATGTGTTATAAGATGCAGATGCTTCCAATCCCTTTGCCTCAAATTTATTTTAAAAAATTAACACGATTAATAAATGTGTTTGTTCGGAACAATAAGAAACCAAGGATAGCAAACACGGAGTTATGTAGAGAAAAAACACAAAGGCGGCTGACTGTACCAGATTTCAAAAAGTATTATAATGCAGGGTGGTAGAATGGGTTAAAGGGGGTTATAATAAAAGATGGGTTAATCTAGAAATGGGTTTAAGTAGTGCACGTTTGAAATATTTGTTATGGAATCTGCCACATTTTAGAAAGTTAGGCCCAGACACACATATTATAACACAACACACCTTTAAAATCTGGGACCAGATGCATGTAAATAATAGTTGGGAGTATAATTCACCATTGATTTATTTAAAAAATAATGAGCTGTTTCCCCTGGGGATGGAGGAAGTAGGAGGGAACTGGATCATAAATAGTGAAATACAATTAAAAGATATTATGAAGAAAGGGAAAATTTGCACTTTTCAGCACTTAGCTGCACAAAGAGATTTAATGAAATTAAATGGCTGGCGGTACGCTCAGCTCTCGCATTTTGTAGAAAGTCTCCCTGGGTCCATAAGAGAGGAAAAAGACCTCAGACCAATAGAGAAATTATTTAGCAGTGAAAAGACAAGGGGGTATGTCTCTGTGATATATAAAATACTGCTAAATAATGGAGGGATGGAAGTGCCGCCATTCGTTAAAAAATGGGAGGGGGAACTGGGGATAACTCTAAAGGAGAATGTAGTGGGAAACATTTTGAAGGCAACACACAGCTCGGCAGTTGACATAAAAATGACAGAAACAAACTACAAGTGTTTATCTAGATGGTACGTAACACCGGTGAAAATCAACAAATTCTAACCAGATAGGTCCCCAAACTGTTGGAGAGGGTGCAGGGTGCTGGGGACTATGGCCCATCTTTGGTGGAGTTGCCCAGTAGTCAAAAAATACTGGCTGGAGGTAATTCAAATCATAGAAGAGATTACAGGTAAATCTATCCCTTACGATCCTTGGGTCTGCATGTTCCATAGCTCGGAGGGAGGGAATAGAGGGTATAACGTATCCATTATCCCTGTGTTATTGAATGCAGCAAAAAACGAAAACCCCAAAAAATGGCAGAAAGTTGAAGGCCCTAGGATCCGTGATTGGTTCCTGAGAGTACAGGAAACATATCATTTAGAGAAAAGGGAGGTAGAGCAAGAGACAGTGGGAGGTAGATGGGCAAGTTGGGTGGCCTTTAAGAAGTCTGCGAGTTATGCTGGGAAGATGTTGAATTAAACTGACTCCAGCTGGGCTGGTGAGGCGAAGGTACCTGGTCGGAAATATAAGAGAAGAGTCTGCAGGGTGGGGAGGTGGGGGTCTGGTTTGTGGGGAGGAGGGTGGGGAAGGTTAGGGGATATGAAGGGTGGGTGTTATTGTATATGTATATGTCTAATTTTATTTTTTGTATGATTATATATATAAATTAAATAAAGAATTGAAAAAAATAAAAAAAAAGAAGGGGTTAATCAAGGAGGACAGGTACTTCCCCTTCAGACCTGCTTATTGTCAGCTAGGCTGAGAGTGTCAGGGAGGAGCTGTTTGAGTAGGAGAGAGAGACACAGCAGCACGATGTGTGAAAATGTCCATTGCTGGATGGTGTACCTGCTGGGTGAGCTTAACCACATAAAGACTGTAGCTGTGATTGGAGCCATGAACTATTACCTATAAGCCTGTGTGCTGCTGAACTGAGAGCTGTACTTGTGTGCACAACCGTGTGACAAGACAAGTCTGTCTTATCTTAAGTTTATTTTGCCATTTTGCTGAATAAAGCCACTTTTGTTTTAATGGACTGTCTCTGAGCCAGCTGTCCACCCCTCTGCTCCCCTACAATTGGTGGAGAATGCGGGCAGTTTGAGGGGTCCGGTCCAATCCCATGTCCTGGGTTAAAGCTGCACAAACGGTGAAATCTTCTGAACAAGCCATGGAGGACGTGGTTAAGCAGCTGGTACTGGCTAATACACAAGCGCATGCCCGTCATCAGGAGGCCCAGCAGGCCCTGGTACAAGCACAGGCTCGGCAGGAGCAGATCCTGGTGCAGACAGTCACTGTACAACAGAAAACAAATCACTTACTGAGTGAACAGATATTGGAATTACCAAAGGCGGTGACCCAGCAGGCTGAAATGATGAAAGGTGACCCTCGGAAGGCAGGGCAGCGGACCCTGCAAAAGATGACGGCCTTAGACAACGTGGAAGCATACCTAGCGATGTTTGAGCGGATTGCAGCAAGGGAAGGTCTGCCTGATAAAGACTGGGCAGATGTACTGGCTCCTTTCATGACCACAGACCCCCAACAAGCATACTGCGACCCCTGAATCAGCACGGGATTATAAGCTCCCGAAAGCAGAAATCCTACCAAGGCTGGGAGTGACTGTCGCTTTAAGGGCGAACAGAGTCCATGCCTGGCGCTTTGACAAGACTAAGCCTGCCCGGGCACAGTTCTACCACCTGATGCACTTGTTTCAAGATTGGCTGAAACCTGAGGAAAACACACCCACTCAGATTGTGGAAAGAGTCGCACTTGACCGTTTCCTGCATGGGCTACCCAGGGAGCTCCACCGATGGGTGGCTCAGTCCAAGCCTCAGTCCCTGGATGAGATGGCTGCAGCTGTTGAGTGCTACAGTTGTGCAGAAAAGTTCCAGGAGAGTCCCTCTGTCACAAGAGAACTGGCCCATTTCAAAGAAGTGCGTTCCAGCACCAGTGTCGCGCCCGGTGATCGCATAGTGGCTGCTCAGAGGTATAATACAACTACCAGGAACACCCCAAGACCTAAGCTTCCAGGGAACAGACAGGGGGAACCCCGTGAGGTTCGCTGTTGGTCCTGCCATAATTGGGTCATCTGGCGGCCCAGTGCCCAAGTCGGGAAGAACCAATGGAGTGCAACATGAGCCGCCGTCGCTTCATGTATGCCCATGCATTATGTGCTGCAACCAGCCTAAATCCACATGAGTGTGTGGTGCGGGTCAATGGACAGGAGGTGATAGCGCTCCTTGACTCTGGGAGTGTTGTTACCCTGCTCTGATCGGATGGGTTGCCAAGAAAGCTGGTACCAAGGGAACAGGTTGGGGTCATCTGTGTGCATGGTGATGTTAAAAAGTATCCGGTGGCCTGTGTGACCCTGTGTACACCAGCAGGAACGGCTACACTAAAAGTTGGGGTGGTCCCGGGATTACCTCATGACTTACTATTCGGGCGAGACTGTCCCATGTTTTGGGACTTGTATGAGCAAAAGCTCAAAAGTTCGGGGGTTCCCCCAAAAAGCAAGAACCCACAGAGCTGGTAAATAATACTGTGTTGCAGGAGGTTGTTACTAAGGATCAGTACCAGGTTGCTGAACCTGCAGGAAGTGAGCCCAGTTCCCTGGAGGTGTTTGCGGGATTGGAAGCGGAAAGTACCTCCTCTGAGCCAGATATGTCAGATCTCGGGGGCTCCTGGGAAGATTTCCTTAGTGCTCAGATGAGGGACCCCACTTTGATCCCCGCCAGGGAACAGGCCACGGTCTTAAATGGTGAACCACAGCACCCTGGGGCAGACGTGCAGTTCCCCCATTTTGCTGTGAATCATGACTTATTGTACCGAGTAACTAAAGACAATAGAGAAGTGTTGGAACAACTGGTGGTACCCAAACCTTTTAGGTCTAGGGTATTGCATTAGGCTCATAGTCATGTACTTGGGGGTCACCTTGGAGCGGCTAAAACTCAGGAATGGGTTTTACAGCGGTTTTTTTTTGGCCCGGTGTATATCGAGAAATTAAGGACTACTGTGAGTCCTGCCTACCTGTCAAAGAACCGCTCCAACACCCCATTTTCGCAGTCCGCTGGTACCGCTTCCAATTATCGAGGTTCCCTTTGATCGCATAGCCATGGACTTGGTGGGTCCCTTACCGAAGTCAGCTAGGGGACACCAATACATTTTTAGTTGTCCTCGACTATGCCACCAGGTATCCGGAAGCAAAGCGGTCCCTTTAAGAAATTGCTCATCCAAGGTCATCGCACGGGAGTTGTTTCAGATATTCATGAGAACAGGGCTCCCATCCGAGATCTTGACAGACCAAGGTACCCCGTTTATGTCAAAAGAGATGAAGGAACTCTGTAAACTATTTTTAAGATTAAACACTTGCGGACTTCAGTGTATCACCCACAAAACTGATGGGTTAGTGGAGCGGTTCAACAAAACCTTAAAGGGAATGCTAAAGAAAGCAGTTGAGGAGGATGGCTGGGATTGGGATTGCTTGTTTCCTCCCTTGTTGTTTGCTATAAGAGAGGTACCCCAGGCCTCCACGGGATTCTCCCCCTTTGAGTTGGTTTATCGGAGACACCCCATGGACTACTGGACATAGTGAAAGAGATGTGGTAACAAGAAGCTTCCCCGTATCGGAGTGTGGTAGAACACATCTCTCAAATGCAGGACCGAATAACAAAAGTTATGCCCATAGTACGGGAACATTTGCAGGCTGCGTAAAATGCCCAGAGTCGTGTATTCAACCATTCGGACACGGTCAGAGAGTTTAAACCTGGGGATCAGGTGCTGGTCTTAGTGCCTACCATGGAGAGTAAGTTTCTTGCCAAGTGGCAAGGACCCTTTGAAATAGTTGAGAGGGTGGGCAGGGTCAACAATAAAGTCCATCAGCCCATCAAATGTAAACCCTACCAGATTTATCACGTAAACGAAATCAAACCATGGAACGATAGACAGGTTTTGACAGTCAGTCTGAAGGTCCCGGAAGACCGTGATGCTCAGATTAAGAACGTAGGGATTGCAGAGGCTCTCTCCCCTTCTCAAAAACAGGAGTCCTGGGAGCTTTTGCAGAGGAATCGAGACATTTTTTCAAACTTGCCAGGCCTAACCTCGGTAATTGAACATAATGTCATCACAGACCCTGGCGTTCGAGTAAACCTCAAACCCTACTGCATACCCGAAGCTCGCCGGAATATTGTCTCGGCTGAGCTTAAGAGTATGTTGGACCTTGGGATCATTGAGGAGTCTTCAAGTAGATGGTCCAGCCCTATAGTCCTTGTTCCCAAGCCGAATGGAACCTGGCAGTTCTGCAATGACCTTCGCAAATTAAATGAACTCTCCAAGACAGAGGCGTATCCCATACCCCAGGTGGATAAGTTAATCGAGAGATTAGGACCGGCCCGCTACATCACCACTCTTGACTTGACCAAAGGATACTGGCAGATTTCGCTTTCCCCAGAGGCTAAAGAAAAAACTGCATTTGCCACGCCAGAGGGGTTATGGCAGTATGCCCGAATGACGTTTGGGTTACATGGGGCCCTAGCCACTTTTCAGAGGGCCATGGACTTCGTCCTGAGACCTCATAATTCTCAGGAGCCTATCTTGATGACACTGTCATCTTTAGTCAGGACTGGGAGAGTCACTTACCGAAGGTCCAGTTGGTCTTGGATGCATTCCGAAGGGCGGGGTTCACAGTGAACCCAGAAAAGAGCAAGATTAAGTTGGAGGAGGCCCACTACCTGGGGTATGTTGTAGGCAGGGGCGTGATTAAACCCCAACTAAACAAGGTGGAGGCTATTCAGAAATGGCCCCATCCACTCACAAAGAAACAGGTGCGTTCTTTCCTTGGCATTGAGGGCTATTATAGGAGGTTTGGCCCCAACTTTGCCAGTCTAGCAGCGCCTCTTACTGATCTCACCAAGGGAAAGAACACAACTGTTGTTCAGTGGAGTGCAGAAGCAGCGTTCTGCCGGTTGAAGCAAGCTTTGTTCCAGGAACCAGTGTTGGTAGCTCCCGACTTCCAAAAAGAGTTTCTGGTACAAACAGGTGTCTCAAAGTTGGGTCTGGGTGCAGTACTGTCCCAGATGATTGGGAGGGATGAGCACCCCATTGTGTACTTGAGCAGGAAGCTCACGCCAGCTGAGAGGAATTATTCCATTGTGGAAAGGGAGTGTCTCACAATAAAATGGGCTTTGGAGACACTCCGCTATTACTTGTTGGGCCGACCCTTCAAGTTAGTTTGAGATCATGTGCCCCTTACGTGGATGGCCCAAAATAAAGATAAAAACTCCAGAATCACTCGGTGGTTCCTTTCTCTACAGGACTTCAGGTTTGTAGTGGTACATAGACCAGGAAAATTACATCAGAATGCGGATGCCCTTTCCCGGGTCTATTGCCACTGGATTCGTGGTGTCCAGACCCCTGGCCTGGAACAGAGCGGGGGGGGGGATATGTAGAGGGTCAGCCTGGGGCAGGGTTAAGAAGGGGTTAATCAAGGAGGGCAGGTACCTCCCCTTCAGACCTGCTTTTTGTCAGCTGGGCTGAGAGTGTCAGAGAGGAGCTGTTTTGAGTAGGAGAGAGAGATACAGCAGCATGCTGTGTGAAAATGTCCATTGCTGGATGGTGTACCTGCTGGGTGAGCTTAACCACATAAAGACTGTAGCTCTGATTGGAGCCATGAACTATTACCTATAAGCCTGTGTGCTGCTGAACTGAGAGCTGTACCTGTGTGCACAACCATATGACAAGACAAGTCTGTCTTATCTTATGTTTATTTTGCCATTATGCTGAATAAAGCCACTTTTGTTTTAATGGTCTGTGTCTGAGCCAGCTGTCCACCCCTCTGGTCCCCTACAACGTGTTACATAATTTACCGCTAGTTATCCCACTGAAACAGTTCCAAATTATTAACTCTATGTTTCGATCTCTAATATGGCACTCTTCTATGGACAGAATGAGACAGAAACAGCTTCAGCGGCCTAAGGTAGCAGGTGGGTTGGCACTGCCAAATCCAAATGGCTGTACTACCTGGCCTCCCAGCTACAACACATAGCCAGAGCGATTAACCCAGCCCCTGCCCTGGAAGGGAACTTAGCAGACTCAACAACTAAACTCCTTAAATTTACGATCGGGACAGGGGTCGCTGAGGGATTGGAAGCCTTGCAGTTCGGTAAATCAAAACAAATTATACCCCACGTATAACCTAATGCTAAAAAATTGGAATAAAGTCAGAATACTACAACAGTTCACTGGGTTTACTAAGTTTAGTCGTATATGGCCAACGACTGGTACATTGAGATAGGGAAACTGCAATATAGTAAAAAAATTGCAGTAATATGGGGTTAATGACTTATATCAAATATTCCGTAATAGAGAGCTGGCGTGCCTTTGTTGCTTTTCAGGCGGAATTTCATCTCCCCGTGTCCATGCAGTTCTATTACTTCCAACTCCAGCATGCGATAAAAGCCCAAAATGACGTGGATGCATGGGTACAAAACATTACTTCTATTTTTAACTACATGTCAGAGATATCGTCTTATAAGGGCTTCATATCCTGCAGCTACGCTATGCTATTTAATCTGTCCTTACCGAATTCTACCCAAAAAGTGATATCCCAATGGGAGTGGGATGTTGGGCCCTTTGAGGAGTAACAATGGGAGGAGGCGCTATTGGCAGTTTCACAATGTTCTTTAAATTTTGCCCAGCACCCGTCCCAGTTGTACATACTATTGCATGTGCATTATACTCCTGCCAAGTTGGTTAGAATGGGATTGCGCGATGATCCATCATCTACTCACTGCATGCAGGATCATGGCGACCTGATCCACCTTTTGTGGCGTTGCCCCAAATTACATATTTACTGATTTACGGATGGAGGTTATAGGGGTTATTAACCGGGTTTTCCAGGTTCAGATTAAAAAGGATCCCAAACAATGTCTGTTAGGTATTAGAGATGATGGCTTGGTGGAGGAGGTCCCTAGGCGATAGCTAGGGCCCTTTTTCAGACCCAGAAGTTTATTCTACAGTACTGGAAATCAACAGAACCCCCTACAGTGCGGGAGTAGATAGAAAAAACACTTTAAGGCTAGAAAAATATATCTACTAACATAGGGGCAGCACAGCAAAGTTTGCCAAGCTATGGGAACCATGGCTGAGCGTGCCCGGGTTGGCCCCAGTAGAACTTGTTTTGGACTGTTTGCTATAAACAATATGACATGGCATTACCATTTGGTGGGCCCCTAGCTCGCGCTGAACGGGGGAGGGGGGGGAGGGGCTGTGCCCTTATGTATGTACAACTTTGTGTAGATCCAAAGTAGATCTCTGTACATATGCCACATGATGCTATTTATTGTTTCTAAAGTGTAGATGTTTATACTGCACATGTTCGTTTGAAACTTTCAGTATCCTATGCAGAATTAAGGTTTGTGAATCTATAACAAACGGTATTGCTCTGAAGCCAGTGATGGATGTATTATGCTTGTTTAATAAAAAATTGTTTTGAGATAAAAAAAAAAAACTATGGGTGGCAAGGCACTGCCAAAAGATCTCCGGGATGAAGTTGTAGCCAGGCACAAGTCAGGAGATGGATACAAAGGCTTTATCAATGCCTAGAAGCACAGTGACGTCTATTATTAAGAAGTGGAAGGAATTTGGTACAATGCAGACTCTCCCCCTGGACCAGGATGTCGCTCCAAACTGGATGAAAGAGCCAGGAGGAAACTGGTCAGAGAGGCTACCAAAAGGCCTACAGCAACTCAAGCAGTTGCAGGAATTTATGACAAAGAGTGGCCATTGTGTGCATGTGATAACAATATCACAAATTCTACACAAATGTGGCTTGTATGGGAGGTTTGCAAAAAAAAAAAAAAAAAAAAAAAAAACACTCCTCAAAAAAGGGCCACATGAAGTCACGACTGAGCTTTGCCAAAACACACCTTGAAAATTCTGAGGCCGCATAGAAAAAGGTGTTCTGGTCAGATGAAAGTAAAATGTAATCTTTTGCCCTTAACATCAAATGATATGTCTGGCAGAACCCCCATTGAAAATCTGTGGAACGACTTGAAGACTGCAGTCCACAATTGGCTGCCATCAAATTTAACTGAAATTGAGTAGTTCTGCAAAGAAGTCTAGATGTGCAAAGTAAGTAGATACATTTGCCAACAGACGAAAGGCTGTAATCAAAGCAAAATGTGGTTCAACAAAAAACTGACACAAGGGGGTGATCCTTTTTCCAACTCAGCGATTCGTTTCTTTAATTATTTTCTTTGACATGGTGTTATATCTTTCGCTTGGAGGTTCTCAGTTGCACGGAGTAAATACAGCTGGATAAAACAAAAACTGTGTCTGTCTTCATTTCCAGCTGCAAAGCAACAAAATGTAATTATTTTAAAAGGGGGGGGGGATTCTTTTCTATACCCACTGTAAGCAAGTCAAAGCAGTGACACATCCCTCATCAGGAATCTCAGGCTAGCTAAAACATGCTTAGATGTAGCATGTTCAACTCCACGGGCTGAATAAGAGCAACCAATTTATCCTTTATGACTGCTATACCATGTGGTGAGGGGGGTGGTGAGGGGGAATCAAAACTGCTTATTGTATTCAGAAAGTCACAGCACTCATGGTTGCTGGTCCAGCATGGCCACCCACAGCTCAAATTTTGTCTGACTGAGCAGAAATTATCAAAAAATTTGAGTCATGTATGTCCAACATCAACTACTTCGATACTGGACCAATTCTGGCATTTCTCCCCTGCATGTAAAAATCTGTATTTTTTGCTATAAAATTACTCAGAACCCCCAAACATATATATATTTTTAGAAGAGACCCTAGAAAATAAAATGGCAGACGTTACAACTTTTTTATGTCACACAGTATTTGCGCAGTGATTTTTCAAACGCAATTTTTTGGGAAAAGTACACTTTAATGAATTGTAATGCAAAACACAATATATATCCCAATTTTTGGTAAATTATAAAAGATGATGCTACGCAGAGTAATTATACTGCTGAAAAAATTAAAGGAAGACTTTTTAATCAGAGTATAGCATCAGGTCAATTAAACTCACGGGATATTGATCTGGTCAGTTAAGTAGCAGAGGGGGCTGTTAATCAGTTTCAGCTGCTTTGATGTTAATGAAATTAACAACAGGTGCACTAGATGGTCAACAATGAGACAACCTCCAAAACAGGAATGGTTTTACAGGTGGAGGCTGTCTGACTGTTTTTCACTAGTTTTGCATTTGGCTAGGGTCAGGGTCACTACTGGAAGCGTGAGGCGATACCTTGACCCTATAGAGGTTGCACAGGCAGTCCAACTCCTCCAGGATGGCACATCAATACTTGCCATTGCCAGAAGGATTGCTGTGTCTCAGAGCATGGAGGAGATTCCAGGAGACAGGCAGTTAATCTAGGAGAGCTGGACAAGGACGTAGAAGGTCCTTAACACATCAGCAGGACCAATATCTGCTCCCTTGTGCAAGAAGGAACAGGATGAGCACTGCCAGAACCCTACAAAATTACCTCCAGCAGGCCACTGGTGTGAATGCCTCTGACCAAACAATCACACCGTGGTGCTCTAATGGCATTTGCCATTGAACACTAGAATTGGCAGATCCGCCACAGGCGCCCTGTGCTTTTTTTTACAGATGAGAGCAGGTTCACCCTGAGCACATGTGACAAATGTGAAAGGGCCTGGGGAAACCACGGAGAATGTTATGATGCCTGTAACATTGTTCAGCATGACCGGTTTAATGGTGGGTCAGCGATGGTCTGGGGAGGCAAATCCATGGAGGGACACACAGACCTCTACAGGCTGGAAAGAGAGAGTATGGAGAGTATGCAGCCAGTTCCTGGAGGATGACGGTATTGATACCATTGAATGGCCCCCATGCTCATCTGACCTAAATCCAATAGAACACCTCTGGGACATGTTTCGGTCCATTCGACACCGCCAGGTTGCACCTCAGTCTGTTCAGCTCAGTGATGCCCTGGTCCAGATTTGGGAAGAAATACCCCAGGAAACCATCCATCGTGTCATTAGGAGCATGCCCCGACGTTGTCAGGCATGCATACAAGCATGTGGGGGCCATGCAAACTACTGAGTATCATTTTGAGTTGCTGCAATAAAATTTAAGCAAAATGGACTAGCCTGCTGCATTGTTTTTTCACTTTGGTTTTCGGGGTGTCATGGAATTCAGCCCTCTCTAGGTTGACAATTTTCATTCCATCAAACGATGTCTCATTCCCAACACATTACCCAGTCCATATCGGCATAGATATCCAGCATGATATTTTTCCTCATTGAGATATGATGCGTTTTCAAAGCGTTTCTTTTTTTTTTTTTGAGCAGTGTAAATACCTAACATGTCACGATTTAAAATTGCGCACACTTGTGGAATGGCGCCAAACTACAGTACTTAAAATTCATAGGCAATGCTTTAAGAAAATTCACAGGTTACCACAGTTTAGAGTGTTACTGAGGAGGTCCGTGCTAGAATTTTTGCTCTCGGCATAATGTTTGTGGCAATACCTCACGTGTAGTGTGAACGCTATTGACATTTCCTTCAACCCCTCGCAAATCGCAATACGTATATATACACGTTGCGGTTTGCCAGTGGTTAACGAGGCTATGACTAAAGCTATCGGCCATAACCCCGGTATTTTTTTTTTTTTTCAGCCGGCGGCTGGCTTTCTCATAAAAGTGATCCAAGTTGCTCATTAGCAACTAGATCACTTTCCGAAGCAGCAGGAGAATATTAACCCCCCCCCCTCCTGCCACTCACCGGTACCAGTGAGAAACGATCCGACAGTTTGGCCGGCTGGTCACAGAGGCAATGAGAGACTAGATCTTCTCTGATCACCTTTATGGCCTTGGAGGACCAGAGCGACCTCATTCCATCACTTCCTGTCTAGGGCAGAAGTAAACAAATTCATTTTTTTAAAGCAAAATATCTTTTTTTTTTTATTTTTCTTTTTGGTCTTTTGCTTTTAAAACGGTAAAGGAGAGATTTGGGGTCTTTTTGACCCCAGATCTCTCCATAAAGAGGACCTGTCATTCTTATTTTATTAAAAACTAAAAAAAACAAAAAACAACAAAAAAGCTTAAAGCGCCCTCATTCCTCCGTGCTCGAGCACAGAAGTGAATGCATACTCAAGTCGTACACATATATGTAAATGTTGTTCGCCACGACACGTGAGGTATCACAGCGAACATTACAGCGAGAGCAATAATTTAAGCGGTAGACCTCCTCTACCTATATATCAAGAATACTAATCACTAAGGGAGCTAGAGAGGAGGTGGAATCCTTATGGGCAGAGCTCCAAAGGGATGAAGCTAAGGGGAAAATAATACTGGGAGTATGCTATAGGCTCCCTAACCTGAAGGAGGAAGGGGAGACAGATCTCCTATCACAAATTGGATTAGAAGCGAGGATGGGAAGTGTTATCATAATGGGGGATTTTAATTATCCAGACATAGACTGGGCGGAGGGAACCACGCATTCATCTAAGGCTCGCCAGTTCCTAAATGTCTTACAGGACACTTTTATGGGTCAGATGGTAGACGCACCATCTAGAAATAAAGCGTTACTAGGTCTACTGATTACCAACAATACAGACCTGATCACCGATGTGGAAATACGGGGCAATTTAGGTAACAGTGATCACAGGGCAATTGGCTTCAGTATAAATCACACAAATAGGAAACATAAGGGGAATACAAAGACACTGAATTTCAAAAGAGCCAACTTCCCTAAACTACAAACCTTGCTAGAAGGCACAAATTGGGATAAAATCTTAGGAACAAAGAACACGGAGGAGAGATGGGTTTGCTCTAAGAGCATATTAAATAAGGGCATTAGCCAATGCATTCCATTGGGTAATAAATTTAAGAGTGAACAAAAGTGGAACTTCCGCTTTTCGGAACCCTCCCCCCCTCCGGTGTCACATTTGGCACCTTTCAGGGGGGAGGGGGGTGCAGATACCTGTATAAGACAGGTATTTGCATCCACTTCCGGCATAGACTCCCACGGGAGTCGATGCCTCTTCCTGTCCCTCCGCGCTGTCTCCTGGGAAACACACAGGTCCCAGGAGATAGCGGGGACCAGTTACGATGCGCAGCGCGACTCGCGCATGCGCAGTAGGGAACCGGGAAGTGAAGCTGCAATGCTTCACTTCCTGATTCCCTCACCTAGGATGGCGGCGGCAGCTGGCGAGAATCGAGCGGGTTATCGGCGTCGGCTGCCGACATCGCTGGACCCTGGGACAGGTAAGTGGCCATGTATTAAAAGTCAGCAGCTGCAGTATTTGTAGCTGCTGGCTTTTAATATTTTTTTTTTAGATTGATGTAGGTGGACTCCCTCTTTAACTTCAATGTAAAAATGCATATAAAAGCAAAGAAGGCCTTCAAAAAATACAAGGTTGAGGGATCATCATCAGCATTCAGACTTTATAAACAATGCAACAAGAAATGTAAGGGTGCAATAAGGACGGCTAAGATAGAAAATGAAACATACATAGCAGAGGAAAGCAAAAAACATCCCAAAAAATTCTTTAAGTATGTAAACAGTAAAAAAAGAAAGGACAGACCATATTGGCACCATAAAGAATGAGGAAGGACATCTGGTTACAAAGAATGGGGAGATGGCGAAGGTATTGAATTTATTCTTCTCCTCAGTCTTCACAAGGAAATCGGGGGGCTTCAGTAACCAAAACTGCAGTGTTTATCCTTATGACACATCACAGGAAGCACCTCCATGGTTAACAGAGGGCAGAATTAAAATTAGATTTGGGAAACTTAACATTAATAAATCACCATGATCAGATGGCTTGCACCCGAGAGTACTCAGGGAACTCAGTCAAGTAATTGCCAGACCATTGTTCCTAATTTTACTGACAGTCTACTGACTGGAATGGTACCAGCTGATTGGAGAAAAGCCAATGTAGCACCAATATTTAAAAAGGGCCAAAATACATCCCTGGAATTACAGACCAGTTAGCCTAACATCAATAGTATGTAAACTCTTGGAGGGGATGATAAGGGACTATAGACAAGATTTTAGTAATGAGAATGGCATAATTGGCAGCATGGATTCATGAAGAATCGTTCTTGCCAAACCAATTAACCTTCTATGAGGAGGTGAGTTGCCATCTAGATAAAGGAAGGCCGGTAGACGTGGATTTTGCAAAAGCATTTGACACAGTTCCCCATAAACGTTTACTGTACAAAATAAGGTCTGTTGGCATGGACTATAGGGTGAGTACATGGACTGAAAGCTCAAAAGTTCAGAGGGTGGTGATAAATGGGGGGTACTCGGAATGGTCGGGGGTGGGTAGTGGGGTCCCCCAGGGTTCTGTGCTGGGACCAATCCTGTTTAATTTGTTCATAAGTGACCTGGAGGATGGGGTAAACAGTTCAAATCTCTGTATTTGCGGACGATACTAAGCTAAGTAATAAGCTAAGCAGGGCAATAACCTCTTCGCAGGATGTGGAAACCTTGCAAAAAGATCTGAACAAATTAATGGGGTGGGCAACTACATGGCAAATGAGGTTCCCTGTAGAAAAATGTAAAATAATGCATTTTGGTGGCAAAAATATGAATGCAATCTATACACTGGGGGGAGAACCTCTGGGGGAATCTAGGATGGAAAAGGACCTGGGGGTCCTAGTAGATGATAGGCTCAGCAATGGCATGCAATGTCAAGCTGCTGCTAACAAAGAAAACAATCTTAAAAAACAATTTCGCTTGAAAAACAGCTGCGCAAATACCGTGCGACATAAAAGAATTGCAACGATCGCCATTTTATTTCCTAGGGTCTCTGCAAAAAAATATATATATACAATGTTTGGGGGTTATAAGCATTTTTCTCGCAAAAAATACTGATTTAAACTGGTCTTCAAGTGGTTAAGTATAAAGTATTGTCAAAGACTCCTTACAGATATACAGAATGTATGGGAAAGATGTCAGATGCAAAAAAATATATACAGTTCAAAAGTTATAGGTGTGTGGAAGGTAGCCATATTTACTCAACACATAATTAGTGTTGGAAAGTGTGCAGACCTAAAGGTGGAATTCGCTAATACTCAATCTTGTAATTACTTTATAACAAGTGATTTATCAGTCCTTACCCAATTCTGTCTATTAAAGGGTCGAGGCTTTGTTCAACCAAGTGACGATTTTGTTGCCGACGTCCGAAGCCATGCTCCGTGAAGAGTTTAGTAAGCAATAGAAGATTGGTAGGAGGAATTGCAAAATAGGCATAGTACAAGAAAATAATCTCCAGCAACATGGCCTGCTCCCGGAGACACTGCGTGAACCAGCGGGACACCTGGCGTTCAGTCTGTACGCGACGCACATTGGAGAAGACAGAAAACAAATCAGCAATGTAGATTAATAAAGAAATTGCTGGAAATAAGCATAAACTATATTATGAAAATGTCAACTCAAAAGAGCATGGAAAAATTTACTTATACATACCATGAGGTTCCCATGAGTTTCCCATGTAGGTGCATCTTCTTTGCAGAGCTCCTCAAATTTTTTAATATATTTCCCAATTAGATCCCCCTCTTCCAACATATCCATGCACTCATTAAACTCTTTCTACAGGGAGAAGTTATTTTAAAAAAGAAACCCAATAAGCATTAGTATGATGCAAGAAAAAAACTGAGTAAAGTTATGCATTTTTTCTCATCTTATTAAAATACAAATCAATTTGAACCAAATTTGAGCTGTAAAATACATGGCCCAATGGCTCGGAAAGTAAATCGTCTGACAAGCAGCTTTCCTATGTATTATTGTTCACTCGTGCGAATAGTGAACAAAATATGCTTGTGCTAAACAAATACATTTCTGAAAATGAACTAAACAAAACGCAGCTGTCATTCAGACATATAATGTCCCAATCCAATAAAGCAAATCCTTTACTAAGAAAGACCTCCTCAGGATGTTCACATTCAGATGACGAAACACATAAGCAAGGCTTCAAGTGGCGTCCACTTCTGTAGAACGCATGCTGAAAAGCATAGCAGTGGTTTCATTTTCAAGCTTAAGCTTTGTAATGCTATGTAAGTGCACTACTATTTTATATTTGAGTTTAAATAAATATATTACACCATAAGAGGCATTCCAATTTTTCACTTGGGGGTCCTGCTGTATAATTCCTGCTGCTACTGAGAATCTTAAAAGGGACAGAGGAGCTTTTAGACCACATTGGTGGCGGATCTGGTGCATGGACCTTAAAAGGGACAGTGGAGCATTGACCACATTGGTGGGGGACCGAACGCATGACACATTAGCTAAAAAAAGTCTAGTTTGACTTCTTTTTTACATCTTTTCCACAATAAGAAGTCAACACCTTCGGGTGAGTGCTGTGTGTTAAGAAAAAGCACTGCAAGGTGAAGACAAACGCATTTCTCTTTTTGTTTTATTACAGCACATGTGATCTGGATTTTTTTTTTTTTTTTTTTAACACACAGCGCACTTTGTATCACATGGACTGATTTATTGTAATTGTGCATTTTTGGTGGCTAATATTTCACATTGGTACACAGTAAATATTAGCACCATTTTCCTTTGTAAAGCAGCTTTTCTAACATAAATGCTAGGACTTACTAGGGCCAATATTTGACCCCATAACTAGTCAATCATGCATACATTTTGGAAGGTGACAAAATAGGGATTTTTTTTTTGGATATCACACAATGCCATTTCTGAATAGTTGGGTATAAATGGATGGCTATAATATGGTCTGGGTGATGGAATTTACCACCCCACGTGACCATGACAGTGGTCTGACTGCAGAGAATGTGTAGTGTTCACCCAGGCCATGGGTACCAACAGACATTATGGCTCACCTTGTCAGTTAAGCATCAAACCTAGTTTGGGTGGCAATAAAGTCCCAATTACCTTTTTGTATAGCCAAAAGGTGACCTAGAGGTCACTTTCATTGTTTGGTTAGGGTACAACCTCAGTCGCTTAGATCCCTAGAAAACTAACAGCAAAAATGAAATGCTAAATCATAAAGTCCTCTTTATAAATGTGATAAAAAAACAGATCAGTGCAAATGAATGAATGAACTGAAGTGCTCATTCAGTCCTTCTTTGCAGAAATGTATATATCACAGAACAAACACATATAAAGCTTGGGTAATGTGAATGTCCTCTGGTAATTTTGCTATGTGCTGTGTCTAGATAAAAGGCTTTCTACAAAACTTCAAAAGAACTGCACTAATTCTATGCTAATAGGAAGCTTTTGTGGAGACTGAATAAAACTAAATAAAGGCAGTCCTATATTCTTCTTCCAGCTTCTGTAGAACCTCTGTTTGGATACTGGTAGAATGCAATCCAAAGACTCAATAGAAAAAAAAAAAAAAAAAAAAAAAAAAAGGATAAAAGGGGCAGCTGGCAGAAGGAAAAATATACAGGAAAGGTAAAAGCAGAGTGCAGTGAAGGCAAAGTGTAGGATAAGGCAATGAGACACTCCTATTGGCAGAACAAGGATTGTGTTACCTCAGTTGACTCTCCAGGTCTAGAAACTCAAAAGGAGCCTCAGAAAAAGGATAACACGAATTCTGATAGAGAGGTGCGTGTAATAGTGCTTGTAATAGTTATAAGTAATAGTATGTAATAGTTATAAGTAAAAAGAAAAAAGGGAAAAAGAAAATATAAGCCTAGCTAAGGTCAAATTTTGGACCTGAAAAAGACCCTCAAATGTAGCTCCTACGACACTATCTAAAAATAGAGCCAGTGTCCTAGGCATTGGTATGGCCAACAGAAGAGCAGTAACTCTTCTGCTCTGCTTACTATATGCAAGCCATACACTACCACCAGTTAGACCCCATACACACTATTAGATTTTATGCAGATTTTGTCTTCAGATTCACCAAAACCATGTAGTGCAAGGGCCTGCCTGATTGCATACAAATTGAAACTCCTAAAGCGGTTGTATAGTCTTTTTTTTTTAACTTTCACCTACAGGTAAGCCTATAATAAGGCTTACCTGTAGGTAAAAAAAATATCTCCTAAACCTGTACGGTTTAGGAGATATTCCCCTTGCTATGAGCCGCTGACTGCAGCGGCGCATGCGCACAGGGGATTCTCGGCTGAAGGCCCGGCAACTGCCGGACCTTGCCGAGAAAGAAATCTCCCGTGCGCATGCGCGGGAGTGATATCGCGGCTCCAGCCACTCACAGCGCTGAAACCGCGATACCCGGAAGACACGCCGAGGCAACATGTCAGCTACCTTGGCGTGGACCAGGTAAGATATCGATGCCTCATTCTAAGGTAAGTATTTCATAATGAGCTAGTATGCGGTGCATACTAGCTCATTATGCCTTTTGCTTTACAGGGGTAAAAAAAAAAAAAATTTCAGCGGGTATACAACCGCTTTAAGGTTTGACCTCATATTATATGGTTTTGGTAAATCTGAAGACAAAAATCTGCAGAAAATCTAATAGTGTGTATGGGGTTTTAGGCTGTGTCCCTTGGGAACAATAGAAGAACAAGTGCAAGCCTCACAGCATTCAATAAAACCGTATTTCCCAGAAGCATTGCAACTCTCTGGTGCTGAACATAAAGCAAAAAAATAAAAAAATTAAAAGGACTCATGGCACATAATTACTGTTGGTACAAATTCATACATGAGAAAAATATGGGTACAGGATAGACATAAAATGTTAATATGCTGTTTACCTTATAAGGGTGTTTTTCATCCTGAAAATAAGTCAGCAAATGTAGAACACTTCGCAGCATACACATCCTGTCTTCATAGTAATATTCCGCCATCTAAGTTGTGAAAGGCAATTCAAAATTAAAAAGAGCTATAATCACCCAACCCAAAGCACACATCTTAAAAAGGTAGCCTTTAAAGAAATTCCAAGGCAAAGGCCCCCCCCCCCCCCCTATCAGGTTTATTTTTTGTCATCTGTGTCCTATTGGGCAGATTTCTTTTCAATTCCTATCCTGTAGACACAACAGGAATCAAGAGAAGAATTTTCTAATGCAGGCGTCCTCAACCCCCGAGTCTGTCAAGGCCTGTTGGTGGCAGGGGTTGTCTTAGCGAAGCCTGGTGCCCACTGCTCTAACAGGAGGGAAACCCTCTTGCACAGCTGTCACCTAAAAAAGGTGCGACACAGAAATAAAAAAATAATAACATTCCTCCACACTCTAACAAAAAAGAAAAACAAAAAAAAAACACTTTAAGCATGGATTATTGCTAAATGTTTTCAAAAGAAAAACAGAAAGCCTGGTTTGCAGAAAGAAAACCTCTGTAACCAAGCAGAAATGTGAGGCCACTGCTCTTTCACAGAATAACAGGACTTTTGTCCTCCCTGAAAAAACATTTTTCTTGCAGTCCCTTGAGGGAAAAAAAGTCAAATCTTTGGGTTATACTGCCTGCTTAAGGACTGTGATTGACAAACAAAAAACTTTAGGCCATCCCAGGATTCAAAAACCTCTGACTACCAGCATGCCACAGTTTACTAGCAAAGCAGTACCAAAAGCAGGATGATAAAAACAGGGGGTGGGACCTGTGTCCCTCCACTGAAATAACTTTACCAGGAGTACAAAAATTGTATAGGGGGTAAAGGAAGTCACTCACGTTTTAGGACATCCAAAAGCAGTCCAACTTAGGAGTAGGCAACATAGCAAACAAAACTAACAAAATAAAAAAAATAAAACACAGAATTGGAGACTGCCTGTAGCTCATAGAGCTGCCTAAAGGGCCTTACACCCAAAAGGTGACTATCAGAAGTGGCTACAACATCCACCTGGAAAAGCTATGAAAATATGTGAACTGAAGCCCTGTAGTGGCAGCCTTGCAAATCTGAGAAACAGAGACCTGATGGAAAAATACACAAAGAGAGCTCAGATGCCTGTTGAAGTAAACATTGTCTAGAAAAGGGAGAACTGGATCTTTGAAATCATAAGCTAGCACAAAACACTTTCTAAGCCAATGAGATATGGTGGAACTAGAGGCCAGGGCACATCCAGAATGACAGAATGTGAAATCGGCCTTGCAGAATTAAGGTGTGGCAAAGAAATACACTCACACAGCCCAAACCACAGAAGCAATCGCCACCGAGGTGGAAAAAGCTGAGTGTGAAAGAAATATTGATGTGTGGGTGTGGTGCTGTCCTGATTAAGAATGCATGTGAAAATATAAAATAAATGTGAATAGGATCCTATGGCGTATATGCTGTCACTATACTAATAAACTAAATACACCAGTGAAAAAGGAGTTTCATAATACAAATATAATACCATATAGCCAAATAAGTATAAGCAAAAGTGGTAGACAAATAAATATATCAAGAGTGGAAAATTCAACCGTACGTGAAATTAGTGTGATCCACTCTAACACATAATATCCGAAACATAAATAAGTGAATGCATGAAGGGGAGGGGGGGTGGGAAAGGAAGGGCGGACAAAAAACAAACCAGATATATGTCTCAGCTGCAATAGAAAATAGTATTGCTGAGAATTCTCATAAAGTGCATATGTGAAAAAAAGTGACTTGTGCTTAGTACAGAAATAGTGATTTAAATAGTCCTTATATGTTTTGCTGACATTTAAAATAGACAAGTATATCCAAAGCCGTCTTCTATTGTTTATTTTCTTTGGTGACCGGGTGGTAATATCGCGTGCTTTTAATGTGCAAACACTCACCAGCTTCCTTAACCCCTGCAGGGGTGACAGGCAGTCACAGTCTATGCCACTGTGCGGCAGTCCTTGGCACTTTCAGGCTCGAGATGGCATTTAGACATAAAAGAGAAAAGGAATGCCCATAGCGTAAAAGCATTAAAAAGTTTTATTTAAGAAAGATGACAGAGCGGTACTCACATATTGGCAACTCATGTAAAACAAAAATGACGCTCCCGTAGACGTCCAATGACGAAACGCATAGGGCGTGGCCTATACCTACGTCTTGCATCATCTCCCAGGAAACACAGGATTTGAATCTGACGGTTCTACTGATGACATTTTTGTTTTATATGAGCTACCAATATGTGAGTACCGCTCTGTCATCTTTCTTAAATAAAACTTTTTAATGCTTTTACGCTATGGGCATTCCTTTTCTCTTTTATGTCTAAATGCCATTTCGATCCTGAAAGTGCCAAGGACTGCCGCACAGTGGCATTGACTGTGACTGCCTGTCACCCCTGCAGGGGTTAAGGAAGCTGGTGTTTGCAAATTAAGAGCACGCGATATTACCACCCGGTCACCAAAGAAAATAAACACTAGAAGACGGTTTTGGATATACTTGTCTATTTTAAATGTCAGCAAAACATAGAAGGACTATTTAAATCACTATTGCTGTACTAAGCACAAGTCACTTTTTTTCACATATGCACTTTATGAGAATTCTCAGCAATACTATTTTCTATTGCAGCTGAGACATATATCTGGTTTGTTTTTTTTCCGCCCTTCCTTTCCCACCCCCTTCCCCCCTCCCTTCATGCATTCACTTATGTATGTTTCGGATATTATGTGTTAGAGTGGATCACACTAATTTCACGTACGGTTTAATTTTCCACTCTTGATATATTTATTTGTCTACCACTTTTGCTTATACTTATTTGGCCATATGGTATTATATTTGTATTATGAAACTCCTTTTTCACTGGTGTATTTAGTTTATTAGTATAGTGACAGCATATACGCCATAGGATCCTATTCACATTTATTTTATATTTTCACATGCATTCTTAATCAGGACAGCGCCACACCCACACATCAATATTTCTTTCAGGACATATAGAATGATTATGGATTACAGAGGTCTAAACAAAGTGGCACCTCCATTGAAGTCAGCTGTACCAGATAAGTTCTCAATTGTTGAGAAAATTGCTAAAGATGCAGGAGAATATCATGCTGTGATAGACCTGGCTAATGTTTTCTTTTCAATTTTGATAGACCCAGAGTGTCAAGACCAGTTTGCTATGGTGTTGGATGGCTGCCAGTACACTTTCACCGTGCTTCCTGAAGACTATGTTCATTCTCCAATGATTTGTCATGGACTGATTGCCCAAGATTTAAGTACCCTGAGTTTGAAAGTCGCTGTGTTTCACTACGTTGATGACATCATGATCTCTGGAACAAAAGAAGATGTAACTGAAGCACTGCACCTGCTGATACATCACATGGAGAACAGAGGGTGGGCTATCGACAAAGTCCAAGGACCTGCCACAGAAGTGAAATTCCTGGGAATGATGTAGACTGGGCCGCAGAGGAAAATTCCAGAGACAGTTGTGCAAACTATCCAGGCTCTGTCACCCCCTACTACCAAAGAGGAGGCACAGAAGTTCATTGGAGTTGTGGGGTTCTGGAGATCGTTCATCCCACAACTTGGACTGATTCTGAGGCCTATATATAATGTCACCAGAAAAAAGACTGAGTTCTCATGGGGTTCAGAGCAGCGGACTGCATTCCTGGCTGCTAAAGAACCTTTTTGCAGCATCTGGGATTAGGACCCGTGAGACAAGGTGTACCATTTCAGCTGGATGTAGTGGAGCAGAATGGTACCATATCTTGGAGTCTATGGCAGCCAAATGAAAAGAAAGGACTGAGAGCAATACCCAGTGGATTTTGGGCCAAACAACTGACAGGGGCACAGAAGAGATACACGCCCCTAGAGAAGTACCTGTTTGGGGCCTACACAGCACTTCAACATGTAGAGACCATTACAGGAAAGGACACAGTCCCCATCCATACTGCATTGCCAATAGCAGGATGGGTGAGAGAAAATGGACTGACCACTAGGGCAGCTGTAGCCCAGAACCAGACACTGATGAAATGGAAGTGGTACCTTCAAGAAAGGGGGGGTATTGCAGCTGGGGATGTTAGAGACATTTCAAAACAGTTGGCAGAGCTTGTTACTTTTACCAGCACCCGGCCAGAAGAAA
Source organism: Aquarana catesbeiana (assembly GCF_042186555.1). Taxonomy (NCBI): domain Eukaryota; kingdom Metazoa; phylum Chordata; class Amphibia; order Anura; family Ranidae; genus Aquarana; species Aquarana catesbeiana. The sequence continues at coordinate 245,656,344 of NC_133332.1, read as the reverse complement.
ATCCTGTGCTGCAGTCATCCCCCATTCAAGAGGCTCCACCCTTTGAGTCTCTGTCAGAAGACATGAAGGAGTCAGTGTGGTTCACTGATGGTTCAGCCATAGTCGCCTCATCTGGGCGTAAATGGACAGCAGCAGCCTACAACCCAAGTACAGACACAGTCCTGCAGGAGACTGGAATTGGAGGGTCCAGTCAGTATGCAGAGTTGAAAGCTGTAGTGATGACTCTTAAGGAGGATCCTTCTTCCCATGTCACTATCTACACTGACAGCTGGGCGGTTTTTATAGGACTGACAACTTGGATGCCCACATGGAAGTCCAAAGAATGGATGATTCATGGAAAGGTGGTGTGGGGAGGTAAAGGAAGTCTGGGACTACATCTGGAAGGAAGCTCACTCCAGCACCATAAAAGTGGGGCATGTTGTTGCACATGTGCCCCTAGTCCCAGACTTTGAGAACAACAACAGAGTTGCAGATGAAATCGCCAAAGTGAAGGCAGTTGTGCCAATTGATCCTGTCTTGATGAACTTGGCAAACTGGGCCCACAAGCAATCTGGACATTTGGGGCAGAAAGCAACATATGATTGGGCACAGCAGAGAGGATTTCCTATATCCATGGACATGATAAAGACTGTAATAGGGAACTGTACAGTGTGCGGAGAAGTGCGACAATGGCCATTGCAAAAGTACTTCACCGGGTCGATTAAGAGAGGTGAGAGGCCTGCAGAGATCTGGCAGATTGACTTCATCGGTCCCCTGCCCCGGAGAAACAATGGACTGAGATATTGTTGCACTGCAGTGGACACCTATTCAGGACTTATGCTTGTTCATCCTTGCAAATGTGCAGATCAAGTCGCAACGCTTCAACTGCTCCAGAAACTTTTCGTTGCTTATGGTTGTCCCAAACAAGTCCAAAGTGATAACGGCTCACACTTCACCGGATCAACAGTACAGCAGTGGGCCAAAGATTCTGGAGTGTACTGGTTGTGCCACATCCCATACCATCCACAGGCAGCTGGTTTGATTGAAAGATACAACGGGCTATTGAAGGACCAGATACGCAAACTTAAACCCACACATACCCTAAGGGGGTGGGATTGGGTCCTTACACAGGCAGTCACGTTGTTAAATTCTAGGCCAATAGCCAAAAGCACTCCATATGAGAGGATGGTAGGGGCTGGGGCACAGATTCTACAGCTGGAGTGCAGAGTTCAGTATTTATGTAAGGTTCCTGAAAGAACAGGGCTTAACAGATACCATGTTACTGCTTCCCATGACATAGAAACCAAGAGTGACGTATCTGAAGCCGAAGCCTATCTAGGAATGAGAGGGAATCTGACAGGAAGGTTTGAAGTTATATTTGCATTGGCAGATGAGCTTGAAGACAGTGGCTGGGACTCTGACTGGTTAGTGGATACTTCTCAGCAAGAGTGGAAAGTGAGGCTACATAACATCAAACCTTCCAAAATAAACAGCAGTGATCTTCTGGGAAATATCAGTATATTTCCTCTCCTACCTATTGATATTCTTTGGGAGGGTCAGAAGTGGGTACAGGCAGGGGGCAAAGAGTTAGTCAGATATCCAGGCAAGAAGCCATTTAGAGGAGAGATTGTAGCTGAAGGGCTTGGATCTACTGTTTATGTATTATTAGAAGGGACAGATAATCCGCTTTGTTTTCCACTCCACATGCTGTCTCCGATTTGATCCATAGGAAGACCAGAGAAAAGTGCTTACACAATGGAAAGGACGATGGAAGATCGCAAGATCTGTGAAGAGCAAGGCCTTTGATGTATTACAAGCCTGGACTTGTTTCTAAAGAACTCTAGAATGGACTTTCTAATGAACAATTAGTTCAAGAATGAAACATCTTTTCAATGACAGTAATATGGGAGGTGTTGCATACAAGGAAAATTAATGTTTAGAATGAGTTTTCTTAGTAATGAAGTGATTTTCTGTATGGAGCATGAAAGAAAAAAAAAATCTAGGGCGGAATGTGTTGCGTTTGTTAAAATATGATTTTTTTTATATTAATAAGACATAACATTACACAATAGTGGTCGGTCATAGATTACTGTCAGTTTTTTTGGCTTGAGTAGATTTCTCAAACAAATGGTATGTAGATACCATTGTTGTATTCAAATTGACAGTTTGAATAGGCTATTGTCTCTATAGCTACAGTAAACAAGTAAAATATTTACTTGTTTGAGATTCTTTCAGCTCTCAAACTGAAAGAATGACTGTTAGTCGGTTGCTATGGAAACAAGTTTGTAACCATTAACTTTTGGCAACAAACTTGTACAAATAAAAGGGATGAGTAGAGACTGGGACACACACATCATCATGCTGTAAGATCAGAAACCACTCATGATAGAAGAAAAGTGCATGATTTTCAGAAGAATTGTTGCCAATGGTTATCAGGAACATACAGTAACAGAAGATAAGTAACCTTTAAGTGTATTTGTACTGTTATAGACCATAGGCTGTTCATTTGCTAGGCATTTTGCTTGTTATAAATATCTGTCAGTCTTGTATTGTATTCCTAAGATTGTAATAGTTTTGTATGTACAGCATCTTTGTATAGTAAAAGCACATTTACACACTGCAGAAGTCTCAGCTTCCTTGCTTATACCACAGAGTAACCTTGATAGATAGACGCAAACAAAACAATAAAGTGTATACTTCAAAACCCACGCACAGTGCTATATCCTTTTGATTGTCATATTCATCACGCCTCCCGGTGCTTCAAATAAAAATCTAGAGAAGGTTGTCTCCAGCCACATACTCAACCCCTTAGGAGGTCAACTCAATAAGCCCAACTGACCACCTAAATTAATAAGTAGGTCAAAAAAGCTTAATGGTATTCCAGCCATGGATGATAATGTACACTCCAAATTTCTTCATAGTTTTCGATCTCACCAGCTCCAGTGATGTGCATAAGTGATATAATAGAAGAGACAGAACAGCATAGCATTTAACCGTACTCTTTTTAAAATTCAATAAAAACAACAGGAAAAAATCCACCCAAAAGAAAGTCCTTACCCAACACTACCTAATAATCGCTCAAAAATGAAAGGGTCTCTGCATGCCACACTCGCAGTCCTGTGCGTGCCGATATGTGAAAACGTCACTATGCTTTGACCCCAACCAAAGCAATTCCTCAATAACCGACTTCCTCATAAAATTATATGGAGGGATTATTTTTATGTGAGGTGATGTGGGTTCTTACTCTAACCTTTCAGCACACATCTAGCTGAGGTGATAGCAACCAGAACTAGATTTTGGGTCATAGAGAGAAAGATCTTTTCTAAAGCTTGAAAAGGACCAAATTCGAATTCCTGTGGAGGAAGCGTGGATTCGATTTAGAAGAACCACGTGAAAAACCCCGTTCATTAATGTCTTGGTCAGTGTGAGAAGCCAAAAGTCTCTGGAAAAAAGAGCATGGAAAGAGCAGAGATCTGGTCCTCATATAGTACTAACTCCAGACCCAACCCAAGCTAAAAAGGATCTGTCCTAAAGAGAAACTTTTAATTTGAACAAAGTCTGCCACGTCGGATAACAGACATTGCAGGAATTAGACTATCAAGCCTTGAGTATTGTAGGGATCAAACTCTGCAACTGAGGTGGTGAGAAATCTTTCCTGGGGCAGAAGATTATGATAGTTTGGCAGAGTCCATGATGCATGTGTAAGAAGTCTTAACCGGTCAGCATAACACTGACAAGACCAACTCGAAGAATGGGTCTTTGGAAATCCTGTGAATGGACATGGGCCAACAAAACTGCATTTAAAAATACTCAAGACTCTCATTCAGAAGCAGGAGAGTAGAATGGCTCCTGGACAGAAGCATGTAACTCTAAGACAGGAAAGTCTAAGATATCTCTTAGGTAAGGAATACTCCGGACTAGGAAGTATCCAGGACCAGCCCCAGATATTCCAAGTGATCAGTTGGAATCAGCAATGAAAAGTCAGAGATACATTATCCCCCAGAGTTCTTCCCAACTGTTTCCTCAAGATGATATCATTCAGGTAGCCCACAATCAGAATACCTTGAGAGCGAAATAGAGTCATCACTGGAGCCAGCACCTTGGTGAATACCTGAGGTACAACACACTGGTGTGCTGGAAATAGGAGTATGTGTGAGTAAGCATCCTTTATGTCCACTAAGGCAAGAAAGTCCCCAGGTCCCCCTGATGCAGAGAGGCAAAAATTTATGTAAATGCCTCTTTCTGGAATTCTGGGACACGAATGTAAGCATTTAAGGCTCTGAGGTCCAGAATGGGTCTAATGCCCCCTTTAAGCTCTGGTACGGTAAGCGGGTTGAGACAAATTCCCTGAACACATTCCACAGCAAGAATTGGGGTGGCGACCACTTGTCCCAAGAGTCCAGAAGGCACACGATTGAGCTAGGTGCCAAGGAGTAACCAGATGACTGGAGACAAAAATGTGCGGAAGTGGCAAAGAACAAAACACAGGCCTGTAACACTGGAAAATCAATTAGATGACCAGCACACGATACTTGCATCCAGCAATATTGTTACCCAAAGCTCTAGCAGGTTCATTATTAAAGAAATTAGAAAAAAAGCAAGACCCCTGACCTAAAAAGCCCCAACTCTCATTTGCCCTTAGATAATTGATGCAATATTTGTCATTTACAGGAAGATGATGAAAACTTGAAAGGCATCATTATGAAAACATTTTTTGCGCTAAAATCATTAAGCTCAACTTCAAATCATTATTTAAAAAAAATTAAAAATAAAAAAAAAATTAAAAAGCAACAGACCTTTAACATCAATGCTTGACTCTGCCTTTCATCTTGCGGCACCAGCTGGAAAACAGAGGCAAGAAATATAATACTTTTTTTTGTATGTTAATTATATCACAGCGTTGGACAAGGTCTGACCTTTATAGAGTCTTGGGTTCCTCTGTAATCATCCTGGAGGTAACACTGCAGCAGCTGCACACTCTGCTCCTCATCCAGTCCCTGCATCAGAGTAATAAGACAGATTACTAAATTTTCAGCTAAAAACAAAACTTCTTTTTCACGCCAGAGAGCTGACTCACCAGAAACTTGCTTAAACGTAATCCAAGTTCTTTCAATGCAGGAGCTACATTGCTAGCTTTCACCTTGTCTGCAGAGCTAGTGCTAGAAGATCAACGTCAAATACATTATTCCAAGGAAACTACCAAATGTAAAATAAGAAGCAACAGTGTTTAATTCCCATCTTCAGCCATTGTTTCTTATCCCAATGGGGAAATCAGTTTAAGGCCACAATGTTTTTTTCAAGCGTTTATGAGCTCATATTGCGTTTTTCAGGCGTTTCTATTGAAGTCTATGGGGACAAAAACACTAAATTCTGCCTGAAAAGTAGCTCACTTACTTACTTTGAATGAAAGGCATTTGCTATAAGCGACAGGATGCTCCAGTGTGAAAAAGCGCTATTGAAAACAGTAAGTTTTTTTCTTGTTGAGCGTTTGTGAGCTTCGAGCCACAAAACGTGCAAGTGTGAATGGGGCCTTAAAACTTAAGAGAAGCTCTAACCCTTCCATACCATGTTGTGATAGTACTGTGCCCTGCCACTGTGTGAAAAGGTTCTGGTATCGCCCAGGATTCTCATCCAGGCAGGTTGAGGGGCACCAGGGTGTTTTTCTCACTTGGAGGCAGGGCTGTCTTTAATATTGATTGGACCCTGGGCAAACATTTTCTTGAGTCCCCCTTCATGCAGTTTCACTCTCCACATGCTCTGAGACATACAATAAATAGCAGCTAGACTCAAAATCAGTTTACGGAATCAGATCAGGCCGCGATTGTGATTGGTTGCCAGATGTTACAGTGTATCATTACCATTCGCTGACTGGTTGCTAGAGGTTACAGCACACATTACACCTCACTGGTTAGTTGTTGAGGTTACAGCACATGATTTCTGCTTGTTTACTGGTTGCTAGAGATTACTGTACATCAATACTGCTCACTGATTGGTTGCTAGAGGTTACAGCACATCATCTTTTCACTGCCTGCACACCATGGACTAGGGTGGTGAGGGGACCCATCAATAGACAAAAAAACTCCTAGGGATCCTAGAACTATTTGGATCAGTGGCAGTGCTGGGGTGGGGGGGTGGGGGGGGAGGGGGTGTGATCAATGGCAATGCCGATTTTTTTTACCTACTACCAATATAAAGAGGAGTTTCAACACTGACCACCAATGTAATAGGGGTTTACACTGACCACTAATGTAAGGGGGACCTTCACACTGGCCACTAGTGTGAATGAAAGGATTGTACACCGAGCCCCAATGTAATGAGAAGATTTACACTGACCACCAATGTGTCGGGAACACATGCAAAATTGCTTTTCTGACATCACAGAAACGTGCTGCCCTTTAGCAGATACACAGCAGTGCCATTACATGTTAATGACACCCTCACGCATCTGCTGAGGTGCTGTGGAACCGCGTGATTTTGAAAAAGCATTAGGGACTATCTTCCGCATTTCTAGAGCATAGAGCAGCCCACTGAAATGAATGGGCTGCCCTACACACGACCTACATCTTTATACCCTGTCAGTACACCTTTGCATCCTAAAACCCCTACTATGGAATACATATGAATGCTGCCTTTATTTACATATCAATGCCACCGTTCTAGGGCTATTTAAATATGAAGGCCGGATACTGACATGTAAACACGGAGTCTTCGTCTGTACACAATAGGGCAGAACTGGGCAGCATTAGTAGTAGCACTTTACACTGACTGAGATATCAGGACACAGAACTAAAACTTGAAGGGACAAGGGAATTTTAACTGGGATAGTTGGCAAGTATTAGGCAGCTGCTTTGGGCCCCAGAACATTGATGGGGCCCAGGGCAGCTGCCCCTTTTGCCCTGCCTTAAAGACGGCACTGCTTGGAGGAAAGTTTTTTGTTTTTGCAGACTCCTCATTGGTTGGTAAAACCTGGTTTTGAGACCTGCAGCCCAAAGATTTTGTAGTGATCGGGGTGGGATGAAATCTCCAATCCTGGGTCCTGGTCTTGAGGACCACCAGCACACTAATGGAGCAAGTGTGTGCTGTTGTTTTTTGTTTTTTGTTTTTTGTTTTTTTTTTAGAGACCGGACTATGGTTCTGGGCTCTACCCTGGCAGACAGAGGAGGTCCCTGTCCAGGAGTACAGATGGGAGCCAGAGCAAGGGGCTGTCAAATGCACGGATCAAGCTTTTGAGTGATACTGTGTCATGGTCTGTCGGACCAGACTAAAGGCCAGGAGGCTTAATGTGGTTTGTTTTTTGAATGAAAGATAAATTCTGTCATCCCACAGTGACCGCCGTTTTTGGGGCTGTGGCCATCGGGGGGACACCGTTCACACATGGTGGACGTGCCCTAGACCAATTTGTTTTTGGTCCCGTGTTTTTGGCCTTATATTCACTTTCCTATTTCACCTCCCCATACAAAAATTCCTCGCCTATTTCCTACCAGCGGAAGCAGAGAGGGAGCCCTGGGATGAGAGCAGGGAGGGGGCCCTGGGATTCAAGCAGGGAGGGAAGCTTGGGTTAAGAATAGAGAGGGGGGGGCTTGGGATGAGAAAGGGGGGGCTGGAATAAGCACAAATGTGGTAGGTGTCATTTCTTTGGTTTGAGGGAGAGGGGGACAAGAGGATATGTGCTGGGGGGGGGGCTTTTTGAGGGAAGAGGGGGGGGGTCGGAATATAATTTTCATCTCCCCTCTAAAAGCACCCCCCAGCACATATCCTCTTGCCCCCCTTCTCCCATCACTTCTCCGTGCATGTGTCCTTGCTACCTGCTCCCCCCCCCCCATGTTACTGTGCCCCCCTCATGTATCCATAAACTATGCACAGATCTTGAACTATGGACAGATAGATCAGCGCGGCTCTTGCAGTCAGTGTAATGTCTCTCCTTCCCAGCTCCACCTCCTCCTGTCTGTGTACATCGGAGCCCTGGAGGAGGATCCTCAGTGAACTCTGTGTGGTGTGTAGGCTCATGGGCGATCGTCGCGTGAGGAAGCCTGGGCACCTCGCAAGAGATGCAGGGAAGGTGTCCTGAGTGCCTGACACTTACGCACCCCCCAGTTACCGGAGCTTAGGGCTGGAAGTGCACGAGTGCCCTAAAAGGCAGTCTGCCCCAGCCCACGGCACACCTGCAAATCTCTCGTGGCACACTACTGTGCTGCGGCACACAGTTTGAGAATCACTGCCCTAGAGGGTACCGTGCTGTTGAGTGAACCTCCACAGGACCCCTTGGCCTCCAGGGCTTTATTAAAAAGGCCTATCTTCTGTTAATATATCAGTTCTGGTTTTCATACTGCTGCATTTTGTCTACTTTTGTAAGCTAACATTTATTACTAATGTCAATGCTAGCCCCTGCATGTGCAGAATGATAGTATGTTAAGCACTTGTTAAACTGAATAAAAATTATTGAAACAGAAAGATAAATCCTGAAAAGCCCTACGAGGGGAAACGCATTGATTTTGTTTTTCTTAACTTTCTAAAAGGAAGAAGTCAGCAAGTAGCTATGTCCTTAATGTGCTACCATTTGAAGTGAGTTCTCACAATATCCAAAATGAAATGATGAGTTTTGGCTGGAGTTGGGCTTCTAAAAAGAAACCAACAAAAAAAAAAAAAATATTTACTAAAATAATGTATATAAATAAAACCAGTAAAAATATATGCTGAAATTACAGCATGGGGCAATGTCAGGACCTGGAGAATCTAAAGCATCGGCCAGACAAAAGATATCATTTTGAAGGAAACCTACACTGAGGGGAGTTATGGCGGTTGCCATTGAAGACCTGACCATGAAACACTAGTACTAAGAGGCAATGACACAAAAAGAGGGCAATTATCAAGGGACTTTTCAAAGTGCTACGTGACAACATAATTTTTTATAAAATCGTTATTTTTATTCAAATACAATTCCATTAAAATTCATGGCTAAGTTAAGACCCATTCTTAAAATACTCCACAGTCCTACGAAATTTGATATATATTCCTATTTCAAACAAAAATTACACAATGAAGACTTTACTCCTGCACGAGAAACCCTCCCCACCACCCTCCACTATCTATCACACAAGATACCACTTTAACTTGAATTACATTAAAACAGTCTGGGGAAAAGTGGGTGACGCTCTACTCTCAGGACTTTTTACAGATTACGATATCCGCTTCTTCAGGAGATGTGGTGAATGTGACTAAAAATTATGTCAATATCACAGAATAACAGTTATTTACAACAGTACAAACACATGTTATTCAATATATAAAACACTCAACAAAAGTGCAGTTCCCACAGGTAAAATGCCCACATTTCTAGACCAGATAGTTGGAAGAAAAAAATGCAAGAACTCAAGGGGATTTCAACAGCCCAAGCTGAGCAATTACTAATCACGTCTTCACAGTTATATGATAAATATTACATAGCAACACTGCTGCATGGTGCCCAATATACTGTGAATCTCTTTATCTTATTCATAACATTTCCAATCCGTGACTGCGAGGCTCTCTTTCCTAAACATATCATCTGGTGCTGCTAGTTACCCTGCAACTTCCAAGATGCACATATACACAAGAGCTCATACAGAATGGGCCATCACAGCCAATAACATTATGAATTGTTGCTGTATCTCAGGGTTTGTTTATGACCTTACCCAAGACAACTCTATTAATTATGGGGAATCTATATCTTGTACTTGTATCCTCCTTATATTATCGGGGCAACACCCAGTTTTAAAGTGGTTTTAAAGTCTCAAGGTTTTTCACCTTCATACATGCTATGCATGAAGGTGAAAAACCTTCTGTGATGCAGCTGCCCCCAGAGCCCCCCTTTTTCTTACCTGAATCCGATCGTTCCAGCGCTGGGCACAAGCCCAGCAGCTCCAGCCACTGTCTCTGTCCTCACTGGATAGATTGATAGCAGCAGGAGCCATTGGCTCTCGCCACTGTCAATCAAATCCAGTGAGACGGGAGCAGGGGGGCAGGGCTGAGTCCTGCTGTCTGTGTTAATAGACGCAGCAGTAGGGCTTGTGAGCATGCCCGCACGGGTGCACCAGGGAATGCGGGTCTCCGTGGGGGCACCTGATGAAGGAGAGGAGCCAGGAGCGCCGTGGGGTAACCCCAGAAAAGGAGGACAGGGGCTGCTCTGTGCAAAAGTTGTAAAGGGATTGTAAAGTCTCAAGTTATTTCAACTTCATGCATGCATCACCCCAGTACCGTTGTTTACAGCAGACGGCTGGCTTTATTGTAGTAAAAACCGATGCGGCTCAGCAGCCGCTCGGCTGTTATTACATACAACGGGAGGGGACGTCCCCCCTCTCCCGCTGCGCGCCTGGGCTCTCCCATCCCATCGGGAGGCCCGAGCAATCAGCCGGCACATCTGCCAGCTGGCCGAAGACCTGAACAAAGCTGATGCTTCGTTCGGGTCTCGGATCTAGTAATCCGGAAGCAATGTCATGACATAACTTCCCGGATAACTGGCATCTTAAAAGACGCCAGTTTTAAAAGATAGAGTAATAAAAAATGCAAATCTTGACGTTTTGAATACTTTGAAGTGAAAAGGAGGGGTTTGGGTAAAAAGGAGAGGTTTGGGTTTCTAGACCCCAGATCTCTCCATAAAGAGTACCTGTCACTGCCTATTACTGTCACAAGGGATGTTTACATTCCTTGTGACAGCAATAACAGTGATTAAAAACATAAAAATGACAGAGTAAAAAAAAAAAAAAAATTAATTGTACAAAATATCGGCTATCGGCAGGAGACGTAGCCGAAATATCGGTATCGTATCAGCACCGAAAAAACGCTATTGGTCGATCCCTACTATGCATGAAGGTGAAAAACCTTCTGTGATGCAGCTGCCCCCAGAGCCCCCCTTTTTCTTACCTGAACCCGATCATTCCAGCGCTGAGCACAAGCACAGCAGCTCCAACTGCTGTCTCCGTCCTCGTTGGATGGATTGATAGCAGCAGGAGCCATTGGCTCCCGCTGCTGTAAATCAAATCCAGTGACATGGGAGCAGGTGGGCCAGGCTGAGTCCTGCTGTCTGTGTCAATAGATGCAGCAGCAGGGCTCATGAGCATGCCCACACGGGTGCCCTCCAGGGAATGCGGGTCTCTGTGGGGGCACCTGATGAAGGAGAGGAGCCAGGAGTTCTGCGGGGGGACCCCATAAAAGGGGTCCCCCTTTTAAAACCCTTGCACAGAGCAGGTAAGTATAACATGTTTGTTATTAAAAAACAACCTTTACAACCAATTTAAACTGCTTCCCTACCCCTGTCCGCTGCATCTGATCATACTCCCAATCCTTTCATTTTCCCCTCCTTCATCTCCTACTATTTCCTATCATAACCTAATCTTTCCCCCTCTTAATCTTAGAAAATAAAAAAGGGAGGGGGTGGGGCTCTTAGTATTCAGAACTATGGTGGTCAAATACTGGAAGATACTGTACCCTTATGTGTACAGTTCCCCTCCTTATGTACACTGGATCTTGAATTATCCCACCTATGTCTTTCACATCGAAATGTAAGACCCTGCCCTAGTACCTATCCTAAGGCATATATCATTCCTCAGGCAAGTGTACTATGAATTCCTAAATGTAATATTCCAACAGTCCCCCCTATAGGGCAGCAAATCCCTTCATCACTCCCAGACTGCAGGTCGGGAGTAAAGAATCCTCCACTGTCCACCAAACTGCTTAGTGTAATTTTGTGACTCAAGCCAAAAGTTGTACCTTGTGTGATAAACGGTAAGCAAAGATATGAAGCGGTCTGTGGGGGGTATTCATATGCAGAGTATAGCCTAGTACACACGGGCCAAATGTCAGCCGATTCAATAGAAATTAGCCGTGTGTGTGGCAGCTGGTCCGTTCGGCCGGCTTCTGTCAAAGGGGCATGACCAAATCAGGCCATGACGGCTGACCGGAGTTTTCTGGCGGCGGGGGGGGGCACGTCACCCCTGTCAGAACACAATAGCACAGAAGGGGAGATTGATGTACTAACATCGAAATTTTAGTACAGGGGCTCCTCCTGCTGGGTTGAATGAAAAAAAAATAGTAGTGTGTACTAGGCTTTAATTGTTTCGATTTTGTTTCAAACTGGGATATACACCAAATTTCATGAAACTATGGAATTATCGAAGAACTGGCCAACAATCTCTCCGTTTCTTATCCCTGAAAAAACAAAGAGATCTTTAGTAAAAATCAGCACACAAACGCTGGCTAGGCACACATTGAACCCTTTGATCGCCTTAGATGTTAACACCTTCCCAGTCAGTGTCATTAGTACAGTGAATAGTACGATGACCACTGTATTATTGTCACTGGTGGTTAGTCAGTCCCCCCCTCAGAGTGTCAGATTGCCCACTGCACTATCACAGCCCCATTATAAAATCGATGAACACCACCATTAGTAGTATAAAAAAAAAAATATATATATATATTTTTTTTTTTTTTTAACCAAAGACATGTAGCAGAATACATTTTTGCTAAAATGTATGAAGAAGTTAGATTTATTTTTTATGGAATATGTTTTATAGCAAAAGGTAAAAAAAACACAGAGGTGATCAAACACCAAAAGAAAGCTCTATTTGTGTGCAAAAAAATTATATAAATTTTGTTTGGGTACAGTGTAGCATGGCCGCGCAAATACTTGTTAAAGAAGCGCAGTGCTGAATAGCAAAAAACGGCCTGGTAAAAAGGGGGTAAAACCTTCTGGAGTGAAGGTACCAGTAGTTAAACCGGTCTGAACCTCTGAAAAAAAAAAAAAAAAAAAAAAAAAAAAAATCACACAACTTATAAAACATGGGAAACAAGAATCATTGTTAATTTGATAAAATTTGACAAATTTCCCTGCAATTATTCCAGAAAAACAAAACATGATAAATTCATATATTTTTTTTTTTTTTTTTTTTTTATGGATTGTCTTTTTTCTAGAACGTTCTTTTAGCACACCCATTTGGCTGTCTCATGGCAACCAAAAAAAAATACTATGCATGCGCGTTTCTTCTACCAGGGAGTATTTTGACATCTTCCACCGTTTATTTTGTAAAGTATAATTTTGTTGTTATAGCAAGTCACTAGTGTCTATAAAACAACTGATTGTGCGATCTTTATTTCTGAGGTAACTGACGACGACTCTTAAGGTCTCATGCACACTGGGCATTTTTAACACAGCTGTTAATGGCGCCTGCCGTTTTTTTCTCCTCCTCTAAATGCACATGCATGTTAGCTTAGGTGTCCATGCACACATAGGTGTCTAGAGGCAGGAAAAAAAAAAAAAAAAACACTGCCAGCGCATCCAGGAGCAGCGTTTTGGCAGAGAAAATCCCTAATTCACCTTTACGCATCTAAAGGCCTGTTAATGCTAGACGCATTTAGCGCTTGAGAGTTAATTCATTTCAATGGCCAGAAGAAATTATTATTATGGCCAATGAAATGAATTTAAGTAGAACTATGGGCAAAAGGATTTTATTTGCATAGAGTAAGATTTTGTTATATGCAGTCAGTTTATTTTTTTACGCCATCTCTGTCCCACTGCGGAGTTTTCCCTTCATGTCCTGTCCCATAGTTAAACAGGAAGTGAGAGGAAATGCCTGCAAATTTGGGGAATTTCTTTGGGCCCCTCAGGTCACCCAAACTAGTGTGCCCATTGGAAAATTTTCCCCTTCATTACTTTTCTGGGGACAACCCAAAATTTGGGATTTTATTCTACTTTCACTTTCAAGAACGGTAAAATAGAGAGAGAGTCAATCTCCTTAATCGGGGTACAGGCAGAAATAAAAACCTGACAGTTGTTTTAATCGCTCTTCTCTCTATCCAAAACTAAAAAAAAAGTTTTGCCTTTAGTTAAACTTGACACGTCTAAAATATTTTACACACGTCTAATTAAGTGTCAAGTGTTTTTTTTCTGCCAAAGCGTTGCTGCCAGGTGGAGAGGCATCTAGAAAAGGCAAACGTTCCGTGTGAACCCGGTCTCAGAGTGCCATCTCCTCTAGGAATAGCCACTATACCATATTATCCGGTCTGCTACCTTTGTTTCCATCATATTTCATTCCAAGCAGAAGGATATAGACACACCTATCCCGCTACATTTGTGAATTTTTCTCAAGCAGACTTGTCAAGTCATCATCAACCACCTGCCGACTGCCGCACGTCGATATACGTCGGCACAATGGCAGCGGTGGGCAAATGAGCGTACCTATACGACCCCTTTAAGAGCTGGGGATAGCAGGTGCGTGCACGAGCCGCGTACAGCGTGCTCATGCCCACGGGACTCTATGTCCGCCGGTCTCCTGGTGATCCTATGTAAACAAGGCACTTCCCCATTCTGGCCTGTGTCATGACAGAGATCACCGCTCCCCGTCATCGGGAGCAGTGATCACTGTCATGTGACTTGAAGCCCATCCCCCCCCACAGTTAGAATCACTCCCTAGGAAACACTTAACCCCTTCATCGCCCCCTAGTGGTTAACCCCTTCACTGCCAGTGTCATTTACACAGTAATCAGTGCATTTTTATAGCACTGATCGCTGTATAAATGACAATGGTCCCAAAATAGTGTCAAAATTGTCGGACGTGTCCGCCATAATGTCGCAGTCCCGATAAAAATTGCAGATTGCTGCCATTACTAATAAAAAAAATAAACAAATAAAAAAATTAAAATGCCATAAAACTATCCCCTATTTTGCAGACGCTATCAATACACGCTTATTAATCGGCCTAAACTGAGGAAAAAATAAAAAAAAAATTTTTTTTATATAATTTTGGGGGATATTTATTATAGCAAAACGTAAAAAATATTGTTTTTTTTTTCAAAATTGTCGCTCTTTTTTGTTTACAGAGCAAAAAACAAAAACCGCAGAAGTGATCAAATACCACCAAAAGAAAGCTCTATTATGTTTGGGTGCAATGTCGCATGACCGCTCAATTGTCAGTTAAAGCGACTCCGTGCCAAATCGCAAAAAGTGCTCTGGTCAGGAAGGTAGTAAAATCTTCCGGGGGGGGGGGGGGGGGGGGTGAAGTGGTTAACATGCCAATTTGATATTTTCCTTGTTTTAAGCATCTTGCAGTTTGTCCATTCTCCAATTGAGCTACCTATGATATAGCCAAGGTCATGAGACAGTTTATGTTTCTTTGCACACAGCAGATCAATCTCAACATTTAAAAGGTTGTACTAGCACCCAGAGAAATTCATTCCAGAACAGTTTATGCATTTTCTTTATTAATTAGCACTTATAATAAAATCAAATATAAAAATACATGATAAACACTGGGGTTTAATGTTAGTAAATTGTTGATAACCTGTATTTACTTTAAATACCGAAACATGTGCTAGCAAATATATGGTATTCTTTAAATATCCCTCCAACATGATTGGGTATTTGAAGTAAACACAAGTGAATGGCACCACAACACAATGTATATAGAGCAGGTGCATTGCAAAAATGTGTTTATTTTGCCTCTCCTTACCACAATGCACAGGTAAGAATGATCCCTTGGGGTTTACAGACCCATTCACATCTCAATGTTGCTGGTGTAATGCAAAAAAAAAAAAAAAGGTGTCCTTAGCTGCACTTTTGATGAGTTTCCAGTATCCCTTTGACTGGAAACTCATCAAAAATGCAAGGACGGCAACATTGAGATGTGAATGGGCCCATAAACCCCAAGGGACCATTCTTACCTGTGCATTGTGGTAAAATAAACATATTCCTGCAATGCAACTGCTCTATGTACATTGTGTTGTGGTGCCAGTTCACATAACATAGAGCTCAATGGCAATATGTACAAAATGCAATGTGCAGCACACATACACCCCAGCATGCAGATGTGAACTAGGTCTATTATAGACAAAAAGAAATCAAATATTTGATAAGCTTGTTTTTGCTTACCCCAATTACATTATATTTGCGTACCTGGGAGGTTTGTAGAAGGCCAAGCCTTGAAGAAATCTTCCCCCATATCGATCAAGCTCGCCCTTGATCTGCATCTAGGAATCAGTTACATTTGTCATATATTACTAAACAGAACACGTTTTTGTTACCAAATGAATGTTTCATGCAAAGAGAGGGAAATGCCCTTTTTAGAGCTTCCAAACTACCAATTCATAGTTAGTAAGATTCAATCCGGTACTAGTAAAGTGTACCTAATAAAGTAGCCATGGATTGTGTATTTCAAGCATTTTACATGTGTATTCAAGCTTGACACATTGTTGTTTCACCCAATGGAAAGCACGAGGGGAGGAGACTAGTTATCACAGATTAAAATAGGCTTAATTAGGCTTGAAAAATTAAAAAACACTCAAAAACACTTGATTTGAGCGTTTACAGATGTTCTCACTGAAGTGTGCAGGGCCAAAAATGGCCACATTTGCCTCAAAATTAGCTTTTAGAGCGCCGATGCGTTGAGCTACAGGTGCCTGAGTTTTCATATGTGAATGGCCACCATGGGAACATGGGAATTTGATTAACAGTTTTGAAACTTTGAGCTTCCAGCTAAAAAATGCTCAGATGTAAATGAGGCCCAAGTGTACCTCCTGAAGCCTGTGCTATGCGCTTTCTTTCTCTGCCTTTCCTTTATAATCAAATTTAAAATTAAGAACAGGCCTAATTGATTCATAGCTTTAAGAACATTATTAGTGCCAACATATTTTGACATTACAACTTAAAGTGTATGCCCAACCAACACTTTTTTCAGATTAGAGTGGAAAAGGGTTAGACCCTCTGTCAGGTTTTACTGCTATTTAAGGCTCAGTTAGGGAGATTTTTCCTCACTTATCCTGGCCATACATTAAACAATTTTCCTTTAGATTTACCAAAACCATATAAAGTCAGACCTACACATTTAATTTGTGTGCAATCAAGCAGGCCCTTGCACTACAAGTAAATCTAAAAGGACATTAAACAAGAAAATTGTAACTATGTATAATGTATGGTCAGCCTTTCTGTCACATCGACAATGGTTTCACCAGCAGAAAAAATAAATAAATAATCATTCCATCTGCGTTGCCATTAGAGATTATCACACATTTCCTGTCTTCGGAAACTGTTGTCACTGCAACAGAAAATAAGGGAATTCTCTCTACTGAATCCCTGAAAAGCAGTAAAAACTCAACAGGAGCACTAATAATACCCTACTTTTTTCCAAAACTACAAAAAAAAAAGTAATCTTGGCTTGACACAGTCTTGAAATATTGCACAGGTATGCTGTGCTATCTTTATACGTCTCAAAGCTTTATTTTCAACTCTGACTGCAGTGTACCTCCTAACCCACCAAGACAAAACCTTATATTTTTTTGCTCTAACTGTTTTTATTATCATGTACTGAAGGAAGACTTGTCATAAGAAATATGAAGGCTCAAAGGCTGATCCTTTGGCTTCAGTACCTTCTAAATCGCTAATCTGGAACAAATACACAGATCACAACGTCTGCCTACACATTACTTGTTCTTTGGGATAGTGATTTGGAATTAGTGTAGCAAAAGGATCATCATAGCAATAAGAAACTCCTTTTACAAAGAGGTCAGTGGCTTATATTTCTTGGTTGGGTCAATGAAAGTTCCACAATGAAATATTTCACTTACGGGGTCCCTCATGGCCGATCGCCCAAGCAGAATGGTCCACAGCTCCCGGCTGCTTCTATAAACAAAATCAAACAAAGATGATTAGTTCCTGAAAACCAACCGGTGATGTGGCAAAGGTTATAAGAGTAGTATTGCGATCAGATCCCCGAATATAAATATCATTATGCACATTTTAAACAGGAACAAAAATGTAACCATGTTATTTATTCATAGGACATTTTCTTCACAAAGCAGACTAAAGTAAAAAATAAATTCATTTTTGGTGTCAGGACTCCATCACGGTTAGTTTTTGGTGCATGGCACTCAGCACAAAAGGCAACTCAAAAATCAATGACTCCCTAATCTGACTTTTAACCTCCCTTAACAATACTTAGCCCTTCATTTGCATACTTAACTATCCTGCGCTGAAGATATACAGCCCTGCACTTGAAGATACTGAAGCCTGAAACTTCTGATATGGACCCAGAGCAAGGCCTTCAGTACTTTTCCCTGCTCAGAGATACAGGTTTACCTCAAAAGTAGTCAATTCACTAAAAACATGCATTACTGTAATTATACATGCATGCATTAAGAGAGAAAGTGGGTGATATGCGAGTTCCTAGGCAGGACACCATACTCACTAGGTCTAATATACCGGCCTGACTTTATGGACACCCTTGGTGGCTTTCCTTTGTCAAGACACTTTTTTCTAACCTCCATCGACTGGTGAGGGTGCTTGTCAAATCGGGTGGCCCTCCCTTCCTTGACAACTTACTCCGACTTCCTGTGGGATATGGGGGGCTAGGCTGCTTTTACTGTGGATTTCTGCAGTAACAGCACCGTGGGGCTCCCTCCCCCTCTCCCTGTCGCTGGGACAGTAGGAGAGAGGAGCGGGGCCTCACACATGCGCAGTAGGGTTCCCGTCATGAAGCCATAAGGCTACACTGCCGGGTACCCTTACCCGCAATGGCGGCGACAGCACCCGACAGCTGATGTTTCCATCAGGTGATGGAAACATCAGCTGCGGTGTCGACATTGCTGGACTCCAGGACAGGCAAGTGTCCTTTTATTATTAAAAGCCAGCAGCTGCAGTACGTGTAGCTGCTGGCTTTTATTTTTTTTTTTTTTTGGGTGGAACACCGCTTTAAGTACACAATCTGATATATGAAGGCACTTTAAGGCTATGTTTCCACTAGTGCGCCCCCAAAGTCGCGCGATTTTGCCGCAATTTTTTACCGCGATTTGAAGCAATGCCTGTATCTATGGACCTCAAGTCGCATCAAAGTGGGACCAAAGTAGTGCAGGGACTACTTTGAAGTCGCTGTGACTTGAAGTCGCACAGATATGAACGGTACTCATTGGAAATCATTGGAAACAATTTGTCATGCGACTTTTCAGTCCCAAGTCGCATGAAAAGTCGCACTAGTGGAAACAGAGCCTTACCCAACATCCCCTGAGGAAGGTTGTTTAAAGAAGTACAGCCAAAGCTTGTTTGGCTGTACTTCTGCTGTGGATCACAGGAGTGCAGTTCGTTTCGCACTCCTGTTACCCGTTTTCATCCACTGTCAGCTACCGTCACAGAGCCCGTACAGGCGCGGGCAAGATCGAGACAATGGAGTCAGTGTCCGCTCACATGCCTGGAGTCAGGAGCCGCCCACATGCGGTGTTCGATCGCTCGGTTCTCAGTGCTAGAGGCAGGACAGGGGCAATAATGTCTTCATAAATAATGGATGAATTTATTGAACGTTTTCAACCACTATATGTCGTTAACCTTGCATGGCTACATATGCATGTGATATGCATTGTTTTTATACCCATTAATTTTTGTTTTACTCAAATGTTTTCCAATTTGCCACCTCTGTAATGTGTTTGATCAACCAAAGATTTTTTTTTTAATTTTTTTTTATTATTTAAGCTTCCATTTCTGTAATGTCATATACAGTGCCCTGAAAATGTATTCATACCCCTTGAAATTTTCCACATTTTGTCATGTTTTATTGGGATTTTATGTGATAGACCAACACAAAGAGGCACATAATTTTGAAGTGGAAGGAAAATGTTAAATGGTTTTCACAATTTTTTTACAAATAAATATCTGAAAAGTCTGGCTTGCATTTGTATTCAGTCACCTTTACTCTGATCCCCAAAACTAAAATCTAGTGGAACAAATTGCCTTCAGAAGTCACCTAATTGGTAAATAGAGTCCACCTGTGTGCAATTTAATCTCAGTGTAAATACAGCTGTTAAGTGGCCCCGCCACAACTGGTTCTTACTAGACTGCTCCAAGTATAGGAGTAAGGTCATAAAGGATCCATGTCATAGATCCTACAGGCCTGGGTGGGCTGTTGGCGGTAGATGGATACTGCATTGTGATAGGTGCCTTTACTACATGACGGGAGAATTTGTTTGGATAATAGCACATGCTTCACCAGTTTTTGTTTTTTTTCTGTTTTGCTTTATTAGCATATGTTATGATGACTACTAGATTTACTGTGTAAGATGTATACCCTGGTATTATGCACAAGCCCTGAAAACTTTTACTATCTTTGAGATGTGAATTCAATACTTATAAGTTTTATATATCCGGAGCATATACTCCGACTGTTTGTACTTCTTGAAATTTTGTACAATGACACTTCTTTTCTGATTAAAAAAATAAATCAATACAGCTGTTCTGTAAAGCCCTCAGAGGTTTGTTAGAGAACCTTAGTGAACAAACAGCATTATGAAGGCCAAGGAACACACCAGACAGGTCAAGGATAAAGTTGTGGAGAAGTTAAAAGCAGGGTTAGGTTATAAAACAATATGCCAAGCTTTGAAAATCTTATGGAGCACTGTTCAATCCATCATCTGAAAATGGAAAGAGTATGGCACAACTGCAAACCTACCAAGACATGGCCGTCCACCTAAACTGACAGTCCGGGCAAGGAGAGCATTAAACAGAGAAGCAGCCAAGAGGTCCATGGTAACTCTGGAGGAGCTGCAGAGATCCACAGCCAGGTGGGAGAATCTGTCCACAGGACAACTATTAGTCGTGCACTCCACAAATCTGGCCTTTATGGAAGAGTGGCAAGAAGAAAGACATAAAATGTCCCATTTGCAGTTTGCGAGAAACCATGTGGGGGACACAGCAAACGTGTGGAAGAAGGTGCTCTGGTCAGATGAGGCCAAAATTGAATTTTTTGGCCTAAAAGCAAAACGCTATGTGTGGTGGAAACCTAATGCCCCGTATACACAATCGGCATTTCCGTCAGAAAAACCTTGGATGGTTTTTCTGAGAGAAGTCCGCTCAAGCTTGTCTTGCAGACACACGGTCACACAAAAGTTCTCTGAACTTTCGACCGCCAAGAACGCAGTGACGTACAACACTATGACGACCCGAGAAAATGAAGTTCAATGCTTCCGCGCATGCGTCAAATTGTTTCCGAGCATGCGTAGGAATTTTGCGTGTCGGGAATTGCTACAGACGATCGGAATTTCTGATAGGAACTTTTTTTCGTCGGAAAAATACAGATCCTGCTCTAAATCTTTTGCTGGCGGAAATTCCGCCAGCAAAAGTCCAATGGAGCATACACACGGTCGGAATTTCCGACCAAAAGCTCACATCGGACTTTTGCTGGCGTAATTTCCGATTGTGTGTACGGGGCATAACACTGCACATCACCCTGAACACACCATCCCCACCGTGAAACATGGTGGTGGCAGCATCATGTTGTGGGAATCCTTTTCTTCAGCAGGAACAGGGAAGCTGCTTAGAGTTGTTGGGAAGATGGATGGAGCCAAATACAGGGCAATCTTAGAAGAAAACCTGTTAAGAGTCTGCAAAAGACTTGACACTGGGGCAGAGGTTCACCTTCCAGCAGGACAACTACCCTAAACATACAGCCAGAGCTACAATGGAACGGTTTAGATCAAAGCATATTCATGTGTTAGAATGGTCCAGTCAAACTCCAGACCTAAATCCAATTGAGAATCTGTGGCAAGACTTGAAAATTGCTGTTCACAGATGTTCTCCATCCAATCTGACAGAGCTTAAGACATTTTAAAAAGAAGAATGGGCAAAAATGTCACTCTAGATGTGCAAAGCTGGTAGAGACATCCCCAAAAAAACTTGCAGCTGTAATTGCAGTGAAAGGTGGTTCTAAAAAGTATTGACTCAGGGTGGCTGAATACAAATGCACACCACACTTTTCACATATTTATTTGTAAAAAAATTAAAACCATTTATAATTTTACTTCCACTTCACACTTATGTACCAATTTGTTTTGGTCTATCACATAAAATCCCAATAAAAACATTTACGTTTTTGGTTGTAACATGACAAAATGTGGAAAATTTCAAGTGGTATGAATACTTTTTCAAGGCACTGTATGGTGTGGTACCTGGGGACAACTTTGTAATCTGAACTTTTGATTTAAGTTCTGCTTTTCGATTCCCACATGTGTTTTGTCTGATCGGACACAGCATAATTTCCGGTTTCCAGCCAGAGGAACGCTTCTGGTTTTTGGAGCGCACGGCGAGTAATTGACTCATATCTGGTCCTTCCCATATATAAAGACACTGAGTACACATGAGGTCATGCTCCTGATGATGTCTCTATGATGAAATGCATTGGGTGGAGCTGGATCACGTGACATCGTCACGCACGGAAGTCGGCCATCTTGATGGTTGGAAACTTTCTAATTTTTATTATTGATGTACATGCAAGTTTTTATCTTACACATGGCGAGTGTGTGCTGGATTTTATTAAAACTTTATATCAAACATACTACACTATGAAATGTGTGATAGGTAGTGAAATTAGTAATTTAAGGCCTTAGAAAGCCTGAAGGCGGTGATTGGTTTTCGGCACCAGTACGTGGCTAAACTGGCAAAAAAAGTCTCACACAAGGGGTATCTCCATACTCAAGAGAAGCAGCAGAATGTATTGTGGTGTGCATTTCCAAATATACACAAGGCATGCGTGAGCAATACATCATTTAGGTGACAACTTTGTATAAAAAAATAATTTTTCAAAAATTAAAATCTTCCATGGGCTCAACATGCCTCTCAGCAAATTCCTTGGGGTGTCTGCTTTCCAAAAAAGGGGTAATTTGGGGGGGGGGGGGGGGGAGGGGTTGTACTGCCCTGGTATGCAAGCACCTCAAGAAATGAGATAAGCAGTCAGAGAGTAAAAGCTGTGTAAATTCCAGTATATATACACACCATAATTTGTAGACGCTATAACTTTTGCGCAAACCAATTAATATACGCTTAACCACTTCAGCCCCTGAAGAATTTACCCCCTTCCTGACCAGAGCACTTTTTGCGATTCGGCACTGCGTCGCTTTAACTGACAATTGCGCGGTCGTGCGACATTGCTCCCAAAACAAATTTGACATCCTTTTTTTTCCCACAACTAGAGCTTTCTTTTGGTGGTATTTGATCACCCCTGCACTTTTTATTTTTTGCGCTATAAACAAAAAAAGAGCGACAATTTTGAAAAAAAAATGCCATATTTTTTACTTTTTGCTATAATAAATATTCCCCAAAAATATATAAAAAAACAATTTTTTTCCTCAGTTTAGGCCGATATGTATTCTTCTACATAAAAAAAAAAAAAAATCGCAATAAGCGATTATTGATCGGTTTGCGCAAAAGTTATATCGTTTACAAAATAGGGGATAGTTTTATGGCATTTTTAATAATAATTTTTTTTTTTTTTTTTTAATGGCGATCAGCGATTTTTATTGTGACTGCGACATTATGGCGGACACATCGGACATGTTTGACACATTTTTGGGACCATTGTCATTTATACAGCAATCAGTGCTATACAAATGCGCTGATTCCTGTGTAAATGACACTGGCAGTGAAGGGGTTAACCACTAGGTGGCAGTGTAGGGGACAAGTGTGTGCTAGGGGCGTGTTTCTAACTGTGAGGGGCATGGCTGTGTGTGACACGTCACTGATCTCTGCTCCGATGACAGGGAGCAGAGATCAGTGACACTGTCACTAGGCAGAACGGGGAGATGCTTGTTTACATTAGCATCTCCCCGTTCTTCCATCCCGTGAGACGATCCCGGGTATCCCCGCGGCGATCGAGTCCGCGTGACCCGACTCACGGAGCTTGCCGCGGGCACGCGCCCGCTGGCCGCCTCTTAAAGGGCAACGTACAGGTACGTGATTCTGCCTGTACGAGCCCTTCTGCCGCAGTATATCTGCGCGAGGCGGTCGGCAAGCGATTAATGGGATTTTTTTTAACAAAGACATGTAGCAGAATACATTTTGGTCTAAATTTATTGGATATATTTTTTAAAACAAAAAGTCGTTTGGGTACAGTGTTGCATGACCGCGCAGTTACCAGTTAAAGTAACGCAGTGCCGAACAGCAAAAAAAAGGCCTGGTCAGGAAGGGGGTAAAACCTTTCAGAGGTCAAGTGGTTAATGAATATCACCAGCATATTAAAGTGGTTGGAAAGGCAAAAGTTTTTTTTATCTTAATGCATTCTACGCATTAAGCCTTCTGTGTGTAGCAGCCCCCCTAAAACTTACCTGGGCACCATCCCTATCCAGCGATGTCCACGAGTCCTTCAGCCGTCCGGGACACTCTCTCCTGATTAGCTGAGACACAGCAACGGTGCCATTGGCTCCCGCTGCTGTCAAAGTCAGTTAGATAATCGAGAGAGAGAGGTGGCGGGGCTGAAACACAGCTCCGTCTCAGGATGGACACAGGGAGCTGCAGCTCGGCTCCGGTGCTCCCATAGCAAGCTGCTTGCTGTGAGGGCACTCAACAGGAGGGAGGGGCCAGGAGCAGCGAAGAGGGACCCAGGAAGAGGAGGATCTGGGCTGCTCTGTGCAAATCTACTGCACAGAGCAGGTATATAGAGGTCGACCGATATATCGGCCGATATTTGTCGTTTTTTAATTAATCGGCATCGGCCGATTGTGCCGATAAAAAAGGCCGATTATAACTTCAGCGTGACTTGCAAATGACTTCTGTAAGGCTCCATGCACACTGGAGCTCATAAACTGCAGTTTATTGGCGTTTGGGCGTTTTTTTTAAAAGCCCATAAACTCCACTCTATGTTAGCCTATGTGTCCATGCACACATGGACGTTTTTTAGCTTTAATGAGCAGTGGAGTTTATGGGCTGTTTTCTGAACGCCAGAAATTTGCGTTCAAGAGCAGTACTGGAAACGCCAGACACTGGTAAAAGGTGTTAAACGAGAGTTAGCGCTGTAAAAAAAAGCGTTAAGCCTCGTTCGCCGTTTCTGCCTCTATTCAAAATCAATGGTTCCCTATGGGAGCCCATTGATTTGAATAGAAGTCGCACCGCAAGTCAGATCATCATGATCCGACTTGCGGTGCGACTTGTGTGCTGAGGATGAAGGGGAACCCCCGCCAAAATGAGAAAAAAATTGACGTGGGGTTCCCCCCTCAGATAATACCAAGCCCTTCGGTCTGGTATGGATTGTAAGGGGAACCCCCTACACCGAAAAAATGGCGCGGGGTCCCCCACCCAAATCCATACCAGACCCTTATCCGAGCACGCAGCCCGGCCAGTCATAAATGGGGTTGGGGACGAGCGTGCGCCCCCCCCCCCTCCTAAACCGTACCAGGCCGCATGCCCTCAACATGGAGGGGTGGGTGCTTTGGGGCAGGGGAGGCGCCCACCCCAAAGCACTTTGTCCCCATGTTGATGAGGACAAGGGCCTCTTCCCGACAACCCTGGCCAGTGGTTTTCGGGGTCTGCGGGCGGGGGGCTTATCGGAAAAGGGGGCCCCCAGATCCAGGCCCCCCACCCTATGTGAATGAGTATGGGGTACATGGTACCCCTACCCATTCACCTAGGGAAAAAAGTGTCAAGAAAAAAAACACACTAGACAGGTTTTTAAAGTAATTTATTAGACAGCTCAGGGGGTCTTCTTCCGACTTCGGGGGTCTCTCCGGAGTCTTCTCCCGCTCTCTGGTTCTTCTGCCCTCCGCTATCTTCTGCTCTTTTGCTAGCGGTGGCCCGGACTTCAGCGTCTTCTCCCCTCTTCTCTTCTCCCGATGTTGACACGACGCGGAGCGCTCAGAGAGCATAACAGCTGAAGAGAGCGTCGTGTCAACATCGGAAGAAGAGAAGAGGGGAAAAGAAGACGCTGAAGTCCGGGCCACCGCTAGCAAAAGAGCAGAAGATAGTGGAGGAGCCCGGCAGAAGAACCAGAGTGCGGGAGAAGAAGCCGGAGAGACCCTCGAAGTCGAAAGAAGACCCCCGAAGTCAGAAGAAGACCCCCGGAGCTGACTAATAAATTAACTTTAAAAACCTGTCTAGTGTGTTTTTTTTCTTGACACTTTTTTTCCTAGGTGAATAGGTAGGGGTACCATGTACCCCATACTCATTCACATAGGGTGGGGGGCCGGGATCTGGGGCCCCTTTATTAAAGGGGGCTCCCGGATTCCGATAAGCCCCCCCCACAGAACCCGACAACCAACGGCCAGGGTTGTCTTGAAGAGGCCCTTGTCCTCATCAACATGGGGACAAGGTGCTTTGGGGTGGGGGGGCTGCAGGGCGCCCCCCCTGCCCCAAAGCACCCACCCCCCCATGTTGAGGGCATGCGGCCTAGTACGTTTCAGGAGGGGAGGGGGCGCTCGCTCGTCCCCACCCCCATTCCTGACCGGCTGGGCTTTTTTTTTCATTTTGGCGGGGGTTCCCCTTCATCTCAGCACACAAGTCGCACCGCAAGTCGGATCATGATGATCCGACTTGCGGTGCGACTTCTATTCAAATCAATGGTCTCCCCTGGGGAACCACTGATTTTGAATAGAGGCAGAGAAACGTGGTTAAAAGCTAGCGCCGCTAAACGTGCATTGACGGCAATGCAAAACGCTGATAGAATCGTTTCCTGCCAGCAATCCGAATTCTCTTCTCTCTGGGCAGCCTGCCAAGTCTGATAAGTGGAAACATTGTATCTTTTTAGTTTCTTTTATCAAGGAAATGAACTCCTGTGTAGGAGTTCTCAGTTTAACCATCTAAAGACAATCTTTTCTGACATTTGTTGCTTACAAGTAAAAATCCTGTATTTTCTGCTAGAAAATCACTTAGAACCCCCAAAAATTATATATATTTTTTTAGACCCTAGGGAATAAAATAGCGGTTGCTGCAATATTTTATGTCACACAGTATTTGCGCAGCGGCCTTTCAAACGCAATTTTTTTTGGAAAAAATACACTAATTAATTAAAAAAAAAAAAAATAAGCATTAAAGTTAGCCCATTTTTTTTTCGTCCAAAAGTTTTGATTACCTGTTTAAATGTAAGAAATTTTCTGTATCACTTATTACTTAAGGCTGCCTTCACATTGGAGCGGGCAGGCGTTGACGGTAAAACGCTCCAAGTTTTAGCGGCGCTATTCGGCTGCTAGCGGGGCGCTTATAACCCAGCTAGCGCCCGAGGAAGGGGTTGAATGCACCTGTGAAACGCCGCTGCCGAATCGCTTTGCAGGCGCTTCGGCAGCGGTGCGCATTCATTTCAATGGGCAGGATTGGTGGAGGAGCGGTATACACCGCTCCAAAGATGCTGCTTGCAGGACTTTTTTAACATCCTGCCAGCGCATCGCCTCAGTGTGAAAACACTCGGGCTTTCACACTGAGACTGCAGGGGAGCCGTTTTGCAAATCTGCAAAATACAAAAAACTAAAAATGCATGGGTGTGAAATCAGGCCTTGCTCATGCCCTGACTGCAGAATAAAACAACATATACAAAAGTAAAAAAATGTTATGTTGTAACTCCCTATCTCACATCTGAAAACTGTTTGTAAACATTGTATCAGATGGTAAACTGACAGCAGCAGCTTCCACAGATCTCCATCTACACAGGAAATCCTATCATTTTGACAGCTGGGAATTGCTGGCACGTGTGTGTGTGTGTGTGGGGGGGGGGGGGCAGAAGAGGGTGTACACTACATGTCCTGTGTACTTCCATTAGGATTTTTGTACGTGTAACACACCTGGGTGGAGATTTACTAAAGCTGGATCTCTCAGAATCTGGTGCAGCTGTGCACGGTAACCAATCAGCTTCTAACACCAGTTTGTTTAATTAAGTTGACAATAAAACCTGGAAGCTGATTGATTACTATGCAGAGGTGCACCAGTTTTAGTAAATCATCCCCTGATGTCCGTAACTGGATAACTGACCGAATGATTGAAACAGCAGTGCAAATCAATCAAATCCACTGAAGTACCAGCCTGATGATGATTTTGTTTCCACTTTTTATAACAATATCAATCCTTTGGCCACTCAAAGCAAAATGACTGAAAGCTCGACTGGAAGATTATTGTAGATTAGGGATGAGCTCAGGAGTGGTCGGATACCCATCAAAATGTATGTGAATGAGCCCATCAGGAAGCTGTCACCTGTACTGGGCCATTAACTGAAACACATGTGTAGGAGGCTTAAAACTGGGTGAGGAACAGCCAAACTCTGCTACAAAGGTGAGGTTGTGGAAGACAGTTTGATGTCAGAGGTCATACACCATGGCAAGACAGCAACAAGACACAAGGTAGTTATACTGCATTAGCAAGGTCTCTACAGGCAAAGATTTCAAAGCTAACTGGGGTTTCAAGATGTGCTGTGGAAGCTCTTTTGAAGAAGCACAAAGGAATGGGCAACATTGAGAACCATAGATGCAGTGGTAAGCCAAAGAAACTTAATGCAGAAGAACATCATGCTTACTTCCCTTCCACATTAGAAGATGTCCATCAGCTCAGAACGGATGGAAACCAGTGAGACCCAGGTACACCCATCTACTGTCCAGAGAAATCGGTCAAGAAGTGGTCTTCATGGAAGAACTGTGGCCAAAAAGCCATACCTCCAACGTGGAAACAAGACTAAAGGCCCGTACATGTGGTCAATAAATCTGAAGATAAATTTTGACGATCTGCCGATTTTCTGATCGTTAGTATGCTGCTTTTAACTGCTGATTACTAATTTTCGTCAGCAAAAAACTGGATGTGCAGGCTTGAAAATGTTTGTCTGATGTGACCACCACGTCCGATTTTCTTTTCATTAGTACGGTTTTCTGACAAAAAAAAAATCTGAAGAGCAAGACTAGGCATGCTCAGAAATGAAAGAACACATACAAAACAATTCAATGCATTACGTCACTTCTGACATTGAATTCAGTCATCAGAAAATTTTCTGATGGCGAGTACCCTCTTCACTTTCAATTTGAGACTAGCATCAAACAAAACACTGACGAAAATTCATCCAATAATCTGACCGTGTGTACAAGGCCTCATCCACATCATTAGATTTTCTGCAGATTTTTGTCTTCAAATTTACCAAAACCGTGTAGTGCAAGGGCCTGCCTGATCGCATACAAATTGAAACTCTTAAGATTTGGCCTCATATTATATGGTTTTCGTAAATCTGAAGACAAAAATCTGCAGGAAATCTAATAGTGTGTATGGGCCTTTAGTGCCTCAACTGTGCATGAAAACATAGGTTTTGTGTGGAGAAAAATTGCAGCAGGTGCTCTGGACTGATAAGTCAAAATGTGAAATATCTGGCTGTAGCAGGAGGCAGTTTGTTGGTAAAGGGCTGGAGAACGGTACAATAAATGAGTGTCTGCAGGCAACAGTGGAGGTTCCTTGCAAGTTTGGGGCTGCACTTCTGCAAATGGCATTGGAGATTTGGCCTTGATCAATTGTGTCCTCCATGCTGAGAAATACCGGCAGGTGATTATCCATCATACTATCAGGAAGGTGTGTGATTGGCCCCAAATGTATTTGCCACAAATCTGCTCACGATTCAAAACGCTGAAGTGTGAATGCAGCCTAAAGAACTATCTTCACTGTAAAGAACAAGGAGTCCTGGAAGTGATGGTATGACCCCCACAGAGCCCTGATCTCAACATCATCATAGTCTGTCTGGGAATACATGAAGAGACAGAGAGATTTGAGGCAACCTACATCCACAGATCTGTGGTTAGTTCTCCAAGATGTTTGGAACAATCTACCTGCCGAGTTCCTTCAAAAACTGTGAGCAAGTGTACCTAGAAGAATTGATGCTGGATTGAAGGCAAAGGGTGGTCACACCAAATATTGATTTGATTTGGATTTCTCTTTTTTTCATTTACTTTCTATTTTGTTAATTGATAAAAATAAATAAATAACACTTCTATTTCTAAAAGCATTCTTTAATTTACAGTATTTTTCACACCTGCCTAAAAGTTTTCCACAGTACTGTATATAGTGTAATGCTGGGACTTGTAGTGCGGTAGAATGTGTAATGCTGGGACTTGTAGTGCGGTAGAATGTGTAATGCTGGGAGTTGGAGCAGAGAATACAATGCTGGGAGTTGTAGTGCAGTACAAGGTGTAATGCTGGGAGTTGTAGTGCAGTACAAGGTGTAATGCTGGGAGTTGTAGTCGAGTACAAGGTGTAATGCTGGGAGTTGTAG
Source organism: Aquarana catesbeiana (assembly GCF_042186555.1). Taxonomy (NCBI): domain Eukaryota; kingdom Metazoa; phylum Chordata; class Amphibia; order Anura; family Ranidae; genus Aquarana; species Aquarana catesbeiana. Next base: position 245,626,372 of record NC_133332.1, on the reverse strand, counting down.
TCGAGTACAAGGTGTAATGCTGGGAGTTGTAGTCGAGTACAAGGTGTAATGCTGGGAGTTGTAGTCGAGTACAAGGTGTAATGCTGGGAGTTGTAGTCGAGTACAAGGTGTAATGCTGGGAGTTGTAGTGTTGTACAAGGTGTAATGCTGGGAGTTGTAGTGGAGTACAAGGTGTAATGCTGGGAGTTGTAGTGGAGTACAAGGTGTAATGCTGGGAGTTGTAGTGGAGTACAAGGTGTAATGCTGGGAGTTGTAGTGGAGTACAAGGTGTAATGCTGGGAGTTGTAGTGGAGTACAAGGTGTAATGCTGGGAGTTGTAGTGGAGTACAAGGTGTAATGCTGGGAGTTGTAGTGGAGTACAAGGTGTAATGCTGGGAGTTGTAGTGGAGTAAAAAATGTAATGCTAGGAGTTGTAGTGTTGTACAAGGTGTAATGCTGGGAGTTGTAGTGGAGTAAAAAATGTAATGCTAGGAGTTGTAGTGTTGTACAAGGTGTAATGCAGGGAGTTGTAGTGGAGTAAAAAATGTAATGCTAGGAGTTGTAGTGTTGTACAAGGTGTAATGCTGGGAGTTGTAGTGGAGTAAAAAATGTAATGCTAGGAGTTGTAGTGTTGTACAAGGTGTAATGCTGGGAGTTGTAGTGGAGTAAAAAATGTAATGCTAGGAGTTGTAGTGTTGTACAAGGTGTAATGCAGGGAGTTGTAGTGCAGTACAAGGTGTAATGCTGGGAGTTGTAGTGCTGTACAAGGTGTAATGCTGGGAGTTGTAGCGGAGCAGAGAATACAATACTGGGAGTTGTAGCGGAGCAGAGAATACAATACTGGGAGTTGTAGTGCAGTAGAATGTGTAATGCTGGGAGTTGTAGTGTCAGTCATTCTCTCCTCAGTCTTCCCGCCTCATTAGTACATAGCTTTATATACACACACTGGTGTCCCTCCCCTCCCCCCACACGTACCTCACGTCCAGGCCCCCGGTAGCCGCCATCTCCGTCTTCTTCTCACCCACCGCCGAACACGTGACCTCACGTCACCCGCCGCCACACTACACCGGGGAAGACGAATTAGCCGCTGCCGGAAGTCGCGCGGCTCCGGGAAACGTCATTTCCGGTAGACTGGTGTCCGGAGCCCAAGATGGCGCCGTCCTAGGTAAAGCTGGTGGTGCGGGGAGAGCGGGGTGTTTCCGGGCCGTCCTGTGTGATTGGAGGGGGTCAGAGCTTTGTGCTCGGGGTGGATTCCTCTGTTCCTCTGTAAGGATGCCCCCTCCTCGGTAGCGGTGTGTGTAGAGAATGTAATCATGGAGGAGGGTGACCACATTTCCAAACTGACATTCAGGGACACCCAACTTCCCCCCAAAAATGAGGGGGAGCAATGTAGTCTCAGGGGTGACAGGGAATTCGGCTTGATTTGTCAGGTGAATTGCTGGTGTTTGCACATAAATCATCCTGACACCATGCTAGATCTGGTGTCAGGATGATCAAATCACATTATTTCTATTACAACATTGTAATAGATCATGAAATAGTTCAACACACCCTAATGCAGAATCAGTGGGAACCTCGAGCTGGTCACTTGCCACCCGTAGCCTGCCACCACTGTATTGTCCCGGAATAAAGGTGCCCGGGACCAGGGACAAAGATGGCAATCCGGGACAGTCCCGGGCAATCTGGTGTTCTGCCAAGAAAGTTCTTCTACTGCGCAGGCGCAGCGCTTGCGCAGTAGGAGCCGGCGGAAATAGCCTAGAAATCAGCTGTACACGGCGCCTGTAAGAGGGCCCCTTGCGGGCTCGCTGCGCTCTGCCCTTTTTTATTCTCCCTCTAGGTCCACTTGGATGGTGGGGCTTGAACCTGGACCCAGAGCGCAGGCACCGTGTACAGCTGATTGAAGTTTTTCAGCTTCGGCTATTTTCGGCAGCTCCTAGTCATTCGTACTGCGCAGTACAGGGGGGGTCCTTATCCGCCGGGGGAACTTTCTCGGCAAGACACTGGGACACGTGGGCTCCCTCTATTCTCCTCTCAGCCCCTACACACACACACACCTTTTATTTGTAGTCTTCACCCAACATTTCTGTGACCCCATCATGGAGACTTTGCTCACTTCCTGCCCCTGTGACACCCACACAGGAAATCTGGGCAAGGATGTCAGCAGGACAGGAAGGTGACTATAGGAGAGATCTGCAGTCTTCCTCCTCCTCCATTAAGGACACGATGAGAGTCCCGGAACGTTCCATGCCCCGGGGGGGGGGGTGTCTCCCCTCCACACATGGAGATATGACCATGTCAGTGTTCTTCTCCAATCATCACAGTGTTGCCAATCTCTAGTAGTGACATTTACTGATCGGTCACTAAGAATTTACTGACAGCACCAATTTTTTTTACTGACAAAACACTTGGAATTTCCTGACCGTCAAATTTTTAATGACACCTCAATATCAATTTACTTGATGGTCAGGGTAATATAAGAACCCAACACAGAGTTCTCTCTTTACAGTGCTGGGGGGGGGGGGACTCTGCAGGCCCTGACATAAACAGGAACATTATTGATTCTGATATAAAGGAGGGCTCTGATGTAAGGGGGGATGCTGCTGACTCTGGTGTAAAGGGAAGCTCTGATGTGGGGGGGATATCTGCTCACTACACCCTCCTCCTTGCACAAGCGTCCACAGAGTTCCCCTTTACATCACAGTCCACAGAGACTGCAGACACACTACAGGAGATGGTCGGAGACTGCAGACAGCGAGAGCCCTTTCACACTGGGGCGGTAAAGCGCCGCTAGATTTAGTGGCACTTTACCGCTATTCAGACGGGAACGGGGCGCTTTTAATCCCCTTCTAAAAAGGGGTTAAAAGTGCCAGTGTCGTGGCGCTTCAACAGCGCTGCCCACACGTTCCAGTGGGCAGGGGCGGTGGAGGAGCGATGTATACACCAATCACAAACCACCCCAAAGATACTGCTTGCAGGACTTTTTCTAATGTCCTGCCAGCGCACTGCCCTAGTTTGCAAGCACTCGGGCTGAAGATCAGGCATTTTTCAGGCGCTATTTTTAGCGCTAAAGTGCCTGAAAAACGCCTCCAGTGTGAATGGGGTCTGATACATGAGACAGTCAGAGATTGAGACGGTCAGCGACTGAAACATAATACAGGAGACGGTCAGAGACTGAGACTTAATACAGGAGACGGTCAGAGACTGAGACATAACACAGGAGACGGTCAAAGACTGCAGGCATACTACAGGCCATATTTTTTCAAGCGGCCACTGTCCGTAAAGGACAGTTTGTAAAGTGGCCGAAATTTACAGACGGTTGGCACCCTTGTGTTAGTGGGGTCTGGATCTACCCTGACAGCTGTCACCTCAACACTATCTCACAGAATCTGTCACTATGGAAATGTGGGTGGGGCTTGACACTATTGGAAACATGGGTGGAGCCTGACACTCTTGTAAATGTGAGCGAGCGTGACACTATTGGAAATATGGGTGGGGCCTGCCACGATTGGAAATGTGGGTGTGGCCTGACACTCGTAAATGTGTGTGGGGCTTGACAATATTGGAAACATGGGTGGAGCCTGACACTCTTGTAAATGTGAGCAAGTGTGACACTATTGGAAATATGGATGGGGCCTGCCATGATTGGAAATGTGGGTGGGGCTTGGAAGTGTGTTGATAAATATAAAATAATAATAAAACGGGCAACAAATGACGTAACAGGAGGATCCCAAAGAAGGACCTCCATGGCAGGCACATTGGATAGGGTCAGATTTAGGATTATTAAACATTTGTTTTTTATGAGATTTAATGGTTAGGTTTCCTTTAATGATGTATACGTTTTAACACGCATGACATATTTTTTAGGTTTGTTTTGCGGACTTTCCCAACAAGGAAGATGAGAATATCGGGGGAACCTTTGTAGACACAGACAAGAGTGAATCATTTCTGGAAGCCTCGTAGAAGTTCGGCCATCTTTGAATCAGAGGTCCCTGGCAATATGGTGAATAAACTTCTGGTGGCGGAGTCCCTTGTGGTCTTTTGCATTGTCCTCAGTATTCATTCTGTAGTGTGGGATCGCTTTTCCTGGTGTACCCTGGCCTTGGCTGTGCAAGCTTTTTATGTGCAGCATAAATGGGATCGATTGCTGCAGTCCGGTGGAGCAGTGTTCCAGTTTCGATCTTCTGCCAACAGTGGACTCCTCCCAGCCAGTATGATAATCCCTTTGCTGGGCATTGTGATGAGGGAGAGGTGTAAGGCTTCGGGCAATGTTTACTTTGAAAGGTTCAGCGTAGTCGTATCAGCTACCGGGATGGCCTTGGCCTATTTTCTGTCCATAATTGCTCTGGGTATTACCAAACCTGTGCCGAAAAACACCTGCATAGTGTCCGGAGCCACCTGTTGTGCGGTACTGTATACTATGAAGAATTCTCTGGCCGTGTCAGAAATTATCGAAGTTCTGGAGGTGCTCCTCATCTTCGTGTATCTCAGCATGATTATCCTTTACTTGCTGCCACGGTGCTTCACTCCTGGGGAGGCCCTCATTGTCCTCGGTGGACTCAGCTTTGTCCTTAACCAGCTTATCAAGCGCTCCTTGAATGCCGTGGGTGGAAAGGGAGATCCCGTTGATTACCTCCTGCTAGTGACTTTGGTGGCTTTGGTCCTGCTGGGCATTATTTTCTCAGCCTTGTTCTTTTTCATGGACTCCACCACGTGGACCTCCGCTTTATTTTTCTACATGATGACCGCCGTTTTAGGTCTGGGGGTCTTTGTACCCTGGCTGCAGTACCTCATCAAGAGACATCCACTCTTCTGGCTGGTGGAGTTTCTGGTTCAGAGCAAAACACGACTGTATCTCCTCCTTTTCTGGACATGCCTTGTTCTTGTTGCTTGCGGGATTGTTCTATTTCAAAATTCGAAGAGATCCAAGCCGCAAGTATCCACCATAACCCGCAAGTACTTTCACTTTCTTGCAGTGGTTGTATACGTTCCTGGAGTCATGTACGATCGTTCTTTGCTCTATGTGGCTGCAGTGGTATGTTTGGCTGTTTTTGTGCTATTGGAATACGTTCGCTTCTTCCACATCAAGCCACTTGGACAGACCTTACGGACTCTTCTGACGCTGTTCCTAGATGAGCGGGATAGCGGTCCACTGATTCTGTCACACATTTACCTTCTGTTGGGGATGTCTCTACCGGTTTGGCTCTTTCCAAGACTCTGCGCAACATCTCTTTCTGGCCCCTCCACCTTGTTGCCCTATTGTGGCATTCTGGCCGTGGGAGTTGGTGACACTATAGCTTCTGTCTGTGGCAGCTCAATGGGGGAAATTAAATGGCCTGGCACGAAGAAGACATTTGAGGGCACCGTCATGTCCATCTTCGCCCAGATTATTGCAGTGGCCCTTATCCTTATATTCGATAGCAGTGTGAACATTAACACTGGCTATGTCTGGTTAGTGGGGTCCATCACATTGGTGTCACTGCTAGAAGGTTTTACTACCCAAATAGACAACTTGATTCTGCCGCTTTACCTGCACATCATGTTTATGGTCTGAGGAGCCAAGAAGCATTCTGCCCTCTGAAAAGTGAAAGTATTATTCTACCCAAAGCTGATATTTCTGGTTCAGGTGTATTATGTTAGGCTGAGTCATGTACTAAGGTTTACTTTCTACCTTTTGAAAGGAAAGAGTTCTTCACCTCCATGTCCAAGGAGTCTTACTCTTCCTGATTCAATCACTTTAATTTTACATAAATGAAAAAACCCAACCGGAAGAGTGAGACTATGCACTAATGACCACTACACATGGGTGGAGCTGTGTATATAATGTTTGTTAAATTAAAGAGTTATAGAATACCTTTGTGAATGATTCAGCCCACAATAACACCCTATTTAAAACCAATATCAGTTTTTGGTGAACCTTTGAATGGATTGCTTTGAGGTTTATTTCAATTATGAGTCTTTGAATGGACTGTTTACAAACCTGTTGCATGATAGAGCTGATGGCCTTGAAATAATAATTAATTGCTCATATATATAGCTAATGAATGAGAATCTGTTGTGTTGGGAATACATTAGTTTGATGCTGTACTAAAGTGTTAACACCTTACAGAGTAATGGGAAATAATCCAAGCAAATGAGTTGAAATTAGAGCTACAAAGTTTGTGTCTGTTTTAATAAACCTGGAAAGCAAAGGAAAAGGGGATTTACAGCTACCAGCCAGCTAGTTGCTTAAAGTGGTTGTAAACCCCTGACATGAAATATGAACAAAGCATATCCATCTATATTGTGTACCTGTCTCAATCCAGAGCACTCAGTGACATTTCTGTCTGCTGCCTCCTTCCTCTGCTATCGGCATGAGTCACTTCCAACAAGTTTTCCTTAAAGCGGAGTTCCACCCAAAAATGTAACTTCCGCTTTTCCGGTCCCCCCCCCCCCCACCCGGTGTCACATTTGGCACCTTTCAGGGGGGGGGGGGGGGCAGATACCTGTGTAATACAGGTATTTTGCTCCCACTTCCGGGCATAGATTCCTGTGCCATTCGTGGGTATCTACGCCACTCCCCCCTGTCTGGGAGACACACGGGTCCCAGAAAACAGCAGAGAGCAGTGGGATAGAGCAGCGTGAGTCGCGTATGCACAGAAGGGAACCAGGAAGTGAAGCTGCAAGGCTTCACTTCCTGATTCCCTTAGCGAGGATGGCAGCTGCAGCACCCCACAGCCGAGGGACAGATTGGCAGCTGCAGTATTTGTAGCTGCTGACTCTATAAAAAAAAAAAAAAACGGCAGAACTCCACTTTAAACCAAGAGAAAAATGGTGACAGGGTAAGGAGATCCAGCTGATTGACAGCCTCTAAAAGGGGGGAGGGGGATGTCCCTTCCATCAGCTCACAGAGCTCTCCTAACTGATGTAACTTCAGCTTCCTGACCCCTGCTTTTGAGAGATCCTGTGTAAATTGTGCACCCCTATGTAGGGGAAAAAGACAAACAGGTACAGCTTTTGTAGGAGGATTTGTTTCATTTCTGTATATCAAGTGAGGGCAGTCACTTCACTGGCTATATGGAAAGGTTTACAACCACTTTAAAGTAGAACTTTACTCACACGCCCTCCAGCAATGCGATGACCACAAGCTACCTCATCATCATTGACTTCTTCACCTGGTCTTCTTTCAGGTTTTGAATCTTTGACCATCTCGGGATGACGTAATGCTTGTGCATGTAAGGGAAGTGCATTTATCCTGACAGATGCCGAAATTGTACTTTGAGCTGGGCAGGCAGCTTTTGTACATTAAGAGCCTTGCAAGCAGGTAAACATTCTTCATTGCAAAATACATAGTATTTTTCTTTTGCTATAAAAAGGCTGTCTGTTCCCACATTTTGAAACTTATATTTTGAATGGAATAAGGGAGGGTTTTAACCCATCAGTTTTTTTTATTATTTGCCATCTGTATCCTATTGGGGATATTTCCCTTCCCTTCCTGTCCCACAGCCAAAACAGTGAGAGAATCTCTGGTTGTCACCAGGAGTAGTGTCCCCAATGGAAGATCACTTCTCTATTACTGTTCTGGGGACAACCAAAATCTGGGATTTTCTTTTACACAGTAAGCAACACAAACCTGACAAGCTTTCTAATCCCTCTCCACTCTATTTAAAACTAAAAAAAAAAAAGTTTTGCCTTTAGCTATACTTTAAGGCCTCATTTACACGGTTTACTTAACTTGGGAGTAGCAGCTCTGTCCATACAGCCACTGTGCCCCAATTGACATGACTGGTACTGCCTGTGCAGGCTAACATGGCCCTCATAAGGGCTGATGCTTAAACCAGAGCTCCAGTTTCACCTCAAAAAAATTTAAAGTAAGCAGCTGCTGACTTTTAATATAAGAACACTTACCTGTCCAGGGATCAAGTGATGTCCTCACTTAAGCCAATTCTTCAATCTGCTACGGGTGCAGGCACCAGCATCTTAGGTAATGGAAACCGTCAGGGAAGCCTTCTTGCTTCTTAGCTGGTTTCCTACTGTGCATAAGCGAGCCGCAATGTGAATGGTCCTGCGGTCTTCTGGGACCTGTGATGTCTTCTGTCCCAGAAGACTGCAGCGGAATGAGGAGGGGGGGGGTGCACGAACATTCTCACAGATCACTGCAGCAATCTGACTCAGAAGTGGGAGTGGGTACCTGTCAAAACCAGGTACCCCCCCAACCAAAAAGTGCCAAATGTGGCAGTGGAGGGGGAGGATGCAAACAGAACTTTCCCTTATGGGTGAAGTTCCGCTTTACGCTTGTGTGAACATGGCCTAATGTAATTGGTCTTGATGAGATTTCTTCATGTGTTAGGCAAATGCAAGTGATTATAAACAAATCCCGTCCACAGCTGCGCTAAAAGTATCAAAGTCCTATCTGTTGAAAAAAAAAAAAAGTCTGTGTTAGACAGAAAGCAGAATGTAAGGAAGTTGGCCCAGGCCTAATGGGATAACTGTACCAATTCTTTCCTTTAGTTGCTTCTGGCCCCATTGAAAATGAGCCAGGGCAGTGATGTTAAAGGAAAAGGTTATAACGTCTGTATGACTAGATATGCCCTATGTGAATCTACAGGTTTTATTGGCAGCCTAGTACAGGTCAGATGCCAACAGATTTTGATGAAAATTATATTGTTGACCCTTGCACTATATTCTTTCCTAGAAGCATAACATTTGGATTTAAAAAAAAGGCATAAGAATATTCACTGATGAAGACTTTCTCAGTATTTGCAGGTATACAGCACACATTCAGGCTGGGTTCACACTTTTGCGAATAGGATGCAGGGTTTCCCCCCCGCATCCAATTCGCATGGCAGGAGAGTGTGCCCAGTTCTTAATGGAGCCGGTTCACACATCTCCTGGGCAGCCGTGGAGCACACAGCAAAAGGGTCCTGTGCATCTTTGGCTCTGTTTCAGGTCCAAATTCAGGCAAAAAAAAAAAAAAATTGGACCTGAAATGGTGAACAGGGACGCATCGGACCCCACGCTGCACATAGTGTGAACCCAGCCTAAGTCTTCTCCGTAATGGTACAGAGTAAATTCTAGCAGGTCTCGTTGGTATCGGTTGTTTCCATCAAACAAGTCTGATCAGGACACAGTTATTTCAGTAATTTAGGCCATGTCGTTTTTTGATCGCTCAGGGTCAGATTCACTACAATACAATGCAAATTAGGCCCATGTCTAAGGCACCGCATTAGATTGATCTAATAATAAGGTTTAATCTGTGAATTTTGACTTTTCTGCCCCCCCCTTTATCATCATGCTAATGACATTTGTAAATTAAACCTTTCCATTTGTATTACAAACCTGATTTTAGACTCAGTGACATCATTACTAGGTCTCTGTACAATACAAGCAGATTGTGACTAGTGGAAGGGGCCGGCAGGGTGCTGAACATAGCTTCCTGAAGCAGCACAGCACCCTGCCTTACTACTGTTCTCAGAAGTCCCCAGCCCTGAGGCAAGCAGTGGGCAGGTTTGTTAGGAAGAGCTATGCAAAATTCCATGATGGGTTGGTGGATGTCTGTTGGGAGGAGGAGTGGGTGTCCCTAGACAGATGCTGGTTGATTTACTAAAACCGGAGAAAATCTGGTCCAGCTGTGCATGGTAGCCAATCAGCTTCTAACTACAGCTTGTTCAATCAAGCTTTGACAAAACACCAGGAAGCTTAATGGTTTCCATGCTGAGCTGCATCAGATTTTGCACTCTCCAGTTTTAGTAAATCAACCCCATGGTGTTTACATGAGAACTGCCATTGATTTTACCCACATGGATAGTTGAGCTTTCAAAGAACTAAAATCCCGTAAATGAAAGGGGTGGACCAGGGACAGTAAAGGCAACTATACCCAGCTTGACTTTCTTTTGTTCAGCCTGCAGTCTTCGGCCGGCCATAGACGATTCAAATCCCGGTTCAGCAGGAACCGGCTGAGATTTAAACCATGTATGGGCAGTCTGAAGGTACCAAGTTGATCGATCTACTTGGGTACAACCAGCCTGACAGGTTTTGAATGCGATTATCGGTACGGTATAGCTGCTAGTAATAATCATTGTCTTTTCCCCTATCAAACACTGTATGTGTTGATGGGGGAATCGAGCGGATTTCTTTGTTACAGGAAAGAAATGTGCTCCATGTGTGACCTTAAGTGAGAAAATCAGTCAATCCCCCCCATCCCTTTTAACAGCATGGGTGGAGTAATCCGCAATGCCATCTATTGTATTTAGGATACAATGTCACTGCTGAAAAGTGACTGCGTCAGATTGAGCGCAGTCGCTGTTCACTTGATTATTTTCCATCTGGCTCAGTTGATTTATAAATTGCGTTTTGTAGACCCAGGGGGTGATTGCAGGGCCATCTATGACTCCAATTATGGCCGGCTCAGAAGTATTCAGCCCAAATTTGAGCCATCTATGGGAGAAATACGCTGATGCGGAACAACATCCTAACCAGGAAATAATGAGGTTGTATCTCACTTGCAACAGCTTCTTGCAGAAGCTCACAGTATGCAGTAAAATCAAAGTGAGCAATTTCAGTACAGGAGAGGAGCCTGTACAACTGTGCAAGCCTGAAGGAAAGGCTGGGGTTCAAATTTTTAAGAAACCTCTGTGCATGGTAGTGCAATTATTATTTTTTTTAATCAAACAAATGCAGTCACCATAAGGTACCAGATTTTTTTTTCATTATGGTCCAGGAGCTTCATATGAAAACATCAACTTAGTGCGAATCAGAATACAGGGACTGCTCCCTCCCCATCCCACAATAAAATGGCAGTGCTTCTGTAATCTGTAGAGGACTAGTATTGCATTGTGGAGTGCAAGAGACGACCTTACGTTCTGATCTATTGAAAGATCCCAGCATTTCATTGTTAGGCGGCTTTATGCTCTGAGCTACTGGGAGACATTGGATTTTCTTTGTGTGGTGAAGTGACATTCCTATGCTCTGTTGGGTATACTTGATTTTTTTTTTTTTTACTGGTTTATGTTAAACCATGCCCAGAAGCTGGCAGTGGTTCATCCTGTGATGTCCATACAGCACTAGAATGACAGCCCTGGGTGAAGTCCCCTTTTTATAGTTTGGCATTAATCCTGTAGTCTATATCTTTCCTGGTTTATTTTCTAATGTACATTTAGAAGCAGAATTTGGGTTAAATTATAACCGCCGAACAAAAGCTTTCATTGCTAAGCTTGTGCTAAACAGCCAAAATCTAAAAATGGGCTGATTATTATACAGTTAGGTACAGAATGCATTTTCACTTTGATTTTCTAATGTGCAATCATTAATGTAAATCTTTATTCCTTCAGTATTGTGTATAATACAGCCCACACAATATTAAGAAAAAAGTAATATGTTAAATTTTATTTTTAAAAAATGTTGATTTTCTTATTTCTATTTATTGTGTATTGTTTTTATATCTCTGTATCAGCTAAAAAGTATTACAATTTTGATTTTCCATACTTTCTTTGAAGATGTATAAAATCCACAACAACAAAAAACAAAACACTTTTTTTTTTCAATATAAATAACACTTTTGAAAAACCGGTGTTTGTCCATTTTTTTGTTTCCATGGCAACAAAAAAAATAATGGCAGAAGCATTACGTGACAACAGAATTCTTAACTTGTTTTACTGATTACTGGAAAAACAGACAATAGGATAATACATTTATGGCAGTGGTGGTTCCCTTTTCCATTGCAGTAAGGACTTGACTAGCAAATGATCCTTAAGGGTCCATGTCATGTGTACAAAGATGGAAATGGTAGTTCAGCAGTTGGTTGCAACCTGGACAAGTGCAAGTTTAAAGAATAAAAAAAAAAATGCTAATACGGTACAGAATAGGCATCCTGGACAATTGAAATATTCAAATAATTAGGTAAATATTAAATATTGCAAACAAGTAGAATTTTATCCTTTTTTTCAGCCAGTAGATGGAGCTTCAGGATCACTTTTACATGTTTCTGGTTATTTCCTAAAATAGCTTGCTTTGAGGTTTAGTTTGTCTGATTGGAAACGATCAATAATGCATGAGTCATTGCTGCAATGACTCAGTGAGTTCTGTAAATGGACATCTTTCAACATATCTAAGAATGCTACTGTGGTTCAAATGTGAAAGAGAGGCCAGCTCCACAACCTAATTTAATTTAAAGTGTTACTAAACCCAGTAATATGAACCCCCCCCCCCCCCCCCCTCACAGTGCCCACAGCTTATAAATCATCTTTTTACATTCAAATACTGCCATTATATACCTTTTTGGATGAGATGTATACCACGGTTACATGATAAACTGCAGTTTCTCCAGTGCTGAGAGTTCAGGTAGGAGGAGATTTTCACTACAGCCTGTATACACACCCACATGTGTGATGTCAATATCATGTGACCTGGCTAGCGCTGAGAACAAGAAACTGAAGAAACTGTTCTCTCCAGCATAAAAGACACAACTGAGCATGTGCAGGTCGGCTACTCTGCCTGTGTTAGCTGGCCTTTCCCAGATAGACAGTGCAGAGGGAAGGATTTACGCATACAGGATAAAACAGCCTTTTTACACAATTCAGAGGATTAACCCCTTAAGTTCCACAGTGAGTATAACAAGTATGCTATGCTACATATACAGACAGATTTTAGTGTTTTGGGTTTAGTAACACTTTAAGGGCAGGTTCTTTAGTGTTCACTGCGGTTCCCACATATGCTTATAAAGGCAAAAGGGTTTTTTAACTTAATGCATTCTCTGCATTGAGGTAAAACAACTTTTAAAAGCTGCTTCCCCGAGCCCCCCTTAAAAACTTACATGAGCCCCATCTCAATCCAGTGCTGTGCCTCTATTCAGCAGCCCTTTCTCTTTTTCAGGAGACTCAGCAGCAGCGGGAACCATTGGATCCTGCTGTTGTCAGCCAAATCCTGTGAGCGGGGGCACTTAGAGAGGAAGAAAAGTCAAGAACACTGGCAGGGGACCCCAGAAGAGGAGGTTGGGGGAGCTGCTTTGTGCAATACCATTATAATAATATATATTGTAAATCTATACTTTTAATAAAAAGGTTTTTTTTTTTAATTTATCTTGGGACGTAATATTTATGCTCTTAAGGAAGGTGGCCTATGACGTGTCATGCATATTGAGAGTTAAACCAACTCTGTAAATGAGGGCCCCCCCAAGGTCTAAATCTGGCCCCGACAATGCCCCATGCTAATTATTTACTAATCTAACTCATCCTGTTATAGTTATCAGATGACACTTTGCTTTCCTAGATTTCAAACCCATCTGTCACTGACCGCTCTGGCCACTCTGAAGAGGACTAGTATTGCATTGTGGAGTCCAAGAGACAAAACTCTGTTTTGGGAAGCAGAGTGTGACCCTGAGAATGATGTGTAGCTGAGATCTAGGCACATCATGCAAGTAAAAGACAGGGAAGGGGCTTGACTTACTAAAAACAAGTGTAACTGCCCTAATAGCTTAGTTACACTTTAAGGCTCTTACCAGTTCTCTGAACTCCAGGTGGTGTTTTCTGATTCCATGACATGGAAGGAGTAGGCATGGCGAGAGTTTGAGGAAGTGTTCAGCTCACTTTTGTGGACAACCTCTCCTTGAATCAGCACTAAGCTTCCTGGACATAAGAAAAGGGAGTTTAACCTCACACACAGTTACTTCAATATCATTCCCTTTGCAATCAATGAAACCGAGATCGTGACTTTCTTTCAAAAATGTGTGGCAAACCTGGACTACTGATGAGCAAACGGTAAGAAAAATATATAAGCAGAAGGTTGCCTTTGCTGGAAATTCTCAGAGACTGTCACCAATATATGCAAACACAGGTCAGATCTCACTGTGCTGTCACCAATATGTGACAATGACACTCTGGCCCTCACCCTTCAAATACTTTCCAGCTCCTGGGACCACAATCTAGAGATTCCAGAAGATGGAAAGCCATCAACACTGGATTTAGTGACCTACCCGTGAACCTGTTACACACCAAACCGCTGCCAGCATGTGCTTTATCAGTAACACAAACCATTCACAATATCTGCAATACCAATAATAACTTAACCACTTCCCATACTTAGGCAGAGGAGAGATAAAGAGGACCTGTCACGGCCAATGCTATCACAAGGGACGTTGTTCATCTCCTGTGATAGCAATAAAGTTCAATCTCCCAAAAAAAAAAATAGTGTAAAAAAAATGAATTTAAATAAAATCAATAAATAATACAAAATTTAAAGTGTCCATGTACCCACCAGCAAATGCACACAAAGGGTGATCGTACCACACATGTGAGGTATCGCTGCGAACATCAAAGAGAGCAATAATTCTAGCACCAGACCTCCTGTTTAACTCTAAATTGGTGCTCTGTAAAGGCTTTTAAAGAGTCGCCTATGGATAATTTAATGTACGGTAGTTTGTCACCACTCCACGGCCATGCACAAATTTAAAGCGTGACATGTTGGGTAACATCATCTTCTATATTTTACAAAAAAATAATTGGGTAATCTATTGTGTTTGCAACACTGATTTTATTCTCCAGGGCCTCTGCTTAAAAATTATATAATGTTTTGGAGTTCTAAATAATGACTTTTACATGTCAGGATTGGCCCAGACTGGAGGTGATTAAGAAATGTCTTTAATACACACTGTCACACCACAACAGAAAAACAAGTTGGTCCAAATGAACTATTTACTGCACTAACCAGTGCACTTGTTGGGCGTATTTTATAAACTGTACATAGCCTCAGCTTCATACAGTATACAGCACTGTGTTCTGGCAGCGGTAATGGGACTTCCCTTCCCGCTCCTGATACAACAGAGTTGGGTTGAACGCTCCTTAACCATTCACAGGAAGTTTTGTAGTGTATTATATGAATGAATACAAAGCTTCCTCTGATTGGCTGAGGCAGGTATTGTGATGTCATCAGCCCAACTCTCCTCCTCAGCCAATGAAAAGAAGCTTTGTATTCGTTCATATAATACAAATATTCCTCTGAATGGTTGAGCAGCCTGACTATTTTGTTGCGGGAGTGGGAAGGGAAGTTCCTTTCCCACTGCCGAAACCCAGCAAGCTCACCTGTTAGTGCAGTAAATAGTTCTGGCCCAAACTAACTATTTAAAAGGGACATTAAAGGTGGAGTTGGGTATTAGGGGTTAGAAGGTAGGCCAGGGGCTCTTTGGATTCCGGCAGTTCAGCCAGTGGGCAATAAATGGATCCGATTCTGTGGATCTCATAGGCAGATGTTCTTCGTTTCAATGGTGTGGACCTTCTAGAGTAGGGATATGCAATTAGCGGCCCTCCAGCTGTTGAAGAACTACAAGTCCCATGAGGCATAGCAAGACTGACAGCAACAAGCATGACACCCAGAGGCAGAGGCATGATGGGATTTGTAGTTTTGCAACAGCTGGAGGTCCGTTAATTGCATATTCCTGTTTTAGAGGGTGTCACTGAGCCCTCCCCTCACACAATCACAAAGGTTAAGGGGGTGTGAGGTAGGAGTGCTGAAAGGTTTTATAATATTCCAGCAAAACCTACCACAATGTCAGTTTTATGATGATAACCATATTTCCAGGTTTCCATATTTTACATTCAAGCAACATATTATGCAGAATTAAGCTCCAAGTTTATAGATACTTACCACAAGGTCTCCCCTTGTGTAGATTCCTCAGAAAGTGAACTGTGGCCCCCTTATCTAGCTGCACCTCGTAAGATGGGGGTGTTTAGTGCTAAAATGATTATATTTTCACCAAGCAGCAGTGTACACATGTTCTATGAAGATATCTCCATTATAGCCAGCGTTATGAAAATTGTGCATACTTGGAGAACAGTGCTGTTTTAAAGGACAACCTTGGGTCACAGAAAGCCAGCTCTAACTGCGTATTGGTCTAAATGTTTTACTGCGGCCAATTATGACCAGCATTAAGGCCTGTTAAGCTTACTGGAGGTTTTATTGCCCACCTGATACCAACTAACAGATGTAATTATCTGCACTGTAGTATGTCAATAACGGAAATGTTTTAACACAAGTCTTTCAGACTAGCCATTAGCAGTTTACTACAGGCTATAGCCTATTTGAGCAGACCTACCCGATTCCATTAGCTAACCTAAGGCCCTTTCTCCTCATGGAACTTATGATATGGACAGATCGTCTGCTAAGAAAGTTTAATGACATTCATGATGGTGGTTGTAGAATATATGAGAATCTAAATTCTGCAAACCTAATGTGGAATTCCAGGATATACCCAATTAAAGTGGTTGTAAAGTCAAAGTTTTTTTTATCCTAATGCATTCTATGTATTAAGATAAAAATCTTCTGTGTGCAGCAGCCCCCCATAATACTTTCCTGAGCCTACCTCGAACTAGCGATGTTGCAGGAGAGACTCGGGTGCCCGGGACTTTCCCTCCTGATTGGCTGAGACAGCAGCGTGGCGCCATTGGCTCCCGCTGCAGTGAGCCAATGAGGATAGAGAGGGGGCGGGGCCGAACCACGGCCTCGTGTCTGAATGGACACACAGAGTTGCGGCTCGGGTGCCCCCATAGCAAGCTGCTTGCTGTGGGGGCACTTGGCAGGATGGAGGAGCCAGGCGCATCAGCAAGGGACCCTAAAAGAGGAGGATCGGCGCTGCTTTGTGCAAAACCACTACAGAGCTGGTAAGTATAACATGTTTGTTATTTTTGTAGAAAAAAAAAATGAGACTTTTGTATCAATTTAATCTTAAAAAATGCTGCCTCCCCCTTCCTAACACCTATGCTAACTAATCTGTGTATGAAAGATGTATATACTTGCCTATTTTCGGGCCGCTGCAGTGATCATGTGATCCCTCTCCCCTGTGTCAGCCAGTGTAGGTGAGAGAGCGGACAATAGATGGGCCATTGAAGCCTATGGGTGACATCACCATTCCGGGCTTATATAGCGGTTGGCAAGTACTCACTCCTCTCCCCTGCAGATGCTGCTGGCTGACAGTTGGGAGATCATGTGACCAGACCGGAGCAGGCTTTCTTGCACAGCTTGGTCATCATAGGGGTTTAGGATTGGGAAGAGGGCAGTTTTAAGATTAGTTAGGTATAGCCTGGAATTCCACTCTAAAACTAACCAAAATTGTAAACAGGATAGGGGTACCACTCAGTTTCTGACCCAGTTTTGGTGATGACCGGACCTCATTACTGTCATAAAAATCACACTAGCAGGATTGTCAGATCCAGGGTTAAAAGCAGAGGAACTTATAAACAAAGCTCAACTTCCTCACCCATCATAAAGGGACCAATAGGGAGAATCAGCTGTCATGGCCAAGTTATTATTATTTTTTTTTTTTTTTGTTAAGTGAAATTTGCAAAGCTTTTTAGCTGTAAATAAGGCATACATAAAATACAGTTATGTAAATAATAGAATCCTGTTTTATTGCTCGTTTAAAATGGAACCAGGCCTTTTTATCCTTCTGACACATTAATTTGTATAGGGGAGCCGTATTCCTGAAATCCAGTTTAACACAGCTCAGTCATAAGAATGAATGGGGCCACAGTGCACATGCGCACCTTAAAGTTGGCCGGTGGGCCTGTTAGAAAGGCTGCATGATGCCGGGCAAGGACCCACAATGAGATTCACTGAAATGTAGAGCAAGGTAAAAATTTAACATAGCAAAAATAAACTTACACTTTAAGAAAAAAATGACTTTAACTAATAAAGCAGAATGATGATTGGTAATGCTATTAAACAGTGGCTGTTTTTGTGGCCTTATGGAGTGTTTTATTCCTTAAGAATTTAGGAAGGATATAGGAAGAATTGATGATAGTTGCTGGGATATTTTATTTTACCTTCCACTGGAGCCATATTCCAGGAGGTGAAGAGTTCTACATGATGGATCAGAGTCTGTTTTTAACCTAACCAACTATATAACTGCGTAGCCATGTATGAGATGAATGGAATCACCTTTTGGCACTGGAGCTGGCACAAACAGTTCTTCATTAAAGTGTGGCTCTTCTCCAATGAACTCTGTACAAGGGATCGTGCCGGGCGGCGTGCGCAACATGCGGCGTGAAATTCCAGCTTTTTTGAAACGGAAAAGTAAACATTGGTTAAAGCATATGTAAAAGACAAGTTAAAAGTTTACTTTTAAACAACGGAGGCCAAGTTGTTGCTCCCAATTATCCTCAAAGCACTATCATAGAAGAGGTTTTAGATCAAATGATCAGGCAGTTTCAAATGCTGCAGAGTAAAAGCCTGCATAATGATTGTGCAGTTTTCTTTAGTTTCTCTAAGGCTAGGTAATGTAAATGCCTTCTTGAAGAATCTGTTCAATTTGTATCCAGAAAATCTAAAGGATCTGTGCCATCAAACTGTAACATGTATAGTCTGTTTTACTATCCTGAGAGGTGGTGGGCTGTGCATAACTTCAGGAGATAGGCTTACCATTATGCTCTAATGTTGGGCATTGGAGCATATGCAGTATGGCACAACCCTCCATATCCCAGGAAATTAAAGTACAGCTTGGCCCTACAAATGACCAGTATCACATGATTGCCATTTGTCCCTGTTTGCTGGGGACAGTCCCAGCTTTGAGGGCTCTGTCCCCAGCAAATAAGTGACCGTAGGGGTGTCGTCCGACCTGCAATACAGCCATCCCAATATGACACTGCTGGACTCTATAGCCGACTGAGCATGTGCAGCTATACTGGCAGGCTGGATTTCTTTTTCAGGTTCTTGGAATTTAGAAATGTGGGAATTTGTAAAATGTATACTTGTAAAAGGAGAGGCCGCACTAGAAGAAAAACAGTTAGGCTGTATGTCAGAAAAATGCTGACATGGAGGAGAGAGCAAAGGGATGAGCTTGTCATTCTGTTGCTGCTCCTTCACTGCCCAATTGCAAGTTAAAGGCAGGGAGGTGACCAGGCTGTATTGATGAACTTCAAAGAAGAGAAAAGTCAGGTCATCAACTTGGCTCTACTGTCTGGCAGGCTGTGTAAATGTCAGGACTGGATCATTATAAATACAAATCCTTTGATGAGCAAAACATCCCCTATATACAGTATCCCAGATAGCATGCCATTATACTGCAAGTTTGAAAATGACTTGCTAGGCCTCACAAGTTTGTTGCACAATTGCAGCAAGTCTGCATTGCATGACTCCAGATCAACTTTTTTTGCAAACATTCTGCAAGTCTGCTGCAAGTTCTCTGCAAGTGTACAACTTGCAAGTGTTCAGTTATGTTGTTGCAGAGATCTTGCTGTAGACTCACTGCTGCAATGTGTCTCTTGCTAGAGACTTGACACTCAAATTTGCAACAAATTGGAAAAGTGTCAACTAGAACTTGTGCTTTAGGTGCTCTGCAAGTGTACAACTTTCCACTGAAAACGTGCAGCAAATTAACAGACTTACCATTTAAACCGCCACAAATTTGTGGCAAGTTATCCTTGCTATCTGGGATGTGCTCCAACTGCACTTTTAGTGGTTTCCCAGATAGCAAGGATAACTTGCACAAATTTGTGGCAGTTTAAATTGTAAGTCTGTTAAGTTGCTGCACATTTTCAGTGGCAAGTTGTACACTTGCAGAGCACCTGACGCACAAGTTCTAGTTGACATTTTTCCAATTTGTAGCAAATTTGTGTGTCAGGTCTCTAGCAAGACCAAAGCTGCAGTAGTGAGAGTACAGCAAGATCTCTGCAAGTCACAGTGACCCCTGTGGTGGGATGACTATTGCACAACATAACTGAACCAGAACTTGCAGCAGATTTGAAGAATGTTTGCAAAGAATGTTGATCTGGAGTCATGCAATGCGGACCTGCTGCAATTGTGCAACAAACTTGTGAAGCCTGGCAAGTCTAGCAATAGCTTAGCAAGTCATTTTCAAACTTACAGCTCAATTGCTTGCTATCTGGGTTGCCTGGAGTACAGATTTACAAATGTAATATTTTTCAGCCTACCAGTCCTTAGAAGTGGTAGCTATTTTTTTTTTCGAGACAGTACATTTTCTGCAAGTACAGGTAAATGCCAGATGATCCTGCCAGAAATGCAGTGTAGATTAGCCCTAGGGTGACAATGCTTCTTCTCCATAGATACAATACAAAGAGTGAGCATTGTCACCTGAGGACAGGATGTGTGTTACTGGTGGGATCACAAGTAAAAATAAATAAATAAATGCAGCCACCACACATAAGAACTGTTTGGCTGCAATATATTACATTTTTGATTTTGGGTTAGATACGCTCAGCCATGTAGATGAGAAGGAATTCAAAATAAATTGTCTGTCTGGTTTAGGTTTTAATGTCAAGAATTGGGCCTACCATGTTCAGAAACTGAAACAAAGTTGTATATAAATTATATAGTTAACCAGTGCCCACGGACCAGACTTTAATGTGGGGCAAAAGGGGAAGCTGCCCCGGGCCCAGTCGTTGGGCCCAAAGAAGCTACCCCTTGAGCCCATGCCGCCCGCAAATAGTTTTTCTGGCTTTGCTTATTTAATTTTACTATGAGATGCCATGTGATCGGCATTGCATAGTACTTTGTTCCTCCCTTGCACTGCATAGAGTGACCCCACACGTGACATTAGGACGTCTCGCGCCAGGTTGTGTGGGCGGACGAGAGATTGAAGAGTCTGAGGGAGGGGCCAGATACGGATGTCAGCAGCACACAGTGACGCTTGTTATAGAGAGCTATGATGACTGCTATGCTTAGTAAATAGGATTCTGTGCCATGTGGAGGGTTTAGTGGCAGTGTCCTACACAAACTACTGCCTGCAGGGAATACTGAGTCTTTCATCTTTTTCATGCTGGATCAGGTTTATTATTTTTCATATGCATGGTAGAATGCACATTATGGGCTAACAGAAAGAATATGATTTACGGACATTGCCCACCAGGCTTGTGGCAGGTATCTCAGCAAAGTTTGGTATGAGAAGTGAGTTTCATATTATCATATTATGAATATTTACTCATTAATGTGGGCAGAGCTGTTACTTCATACAATGGTATTGTGTGTGCACTAAAACTCAACAGAACATTTCACACACATAGCTGTTCCTCAGCTTCAAGGGGTTCAATGTAAAGAGTTTGCTTAAAGAATGTGGCACAATCTGCACAGCACCAACAAAACTTGCCATATTCTGTGTAATATACTTATCTCCTATGATCATAAACACCATCTAGTGGCCATAATGCTTTATTTGTTTTTAAATACCTAATTCAGGGAAAAAAAACACAATATGGCCACTAGATGGCGATTACGGTCATACAAAGATTATTATATTGAACAGAATATGGCTTTTTTTTTTTTTTAACAAGGCAGAATGTGATCCCACTTGTACAAGTAAAAAGAAACAAGATCATTAACAAATTGGAGTTTTACATTTGTTTTAACTGTCCTGACTTATAAAACTTCCTGCTGCCAGATTTAGTATTTTAAAGCAACCCTTCCTTATGTCACTATTTATAGAAGCTGCTGCCAAATATAAAACTAGTCAGCTTATAAGCAGCTCACCAAGGCCTCTTTCACACTGACGATCCGTTCAGGTCCGAATGTCAGTTTTTTAGGCGGACCTGAACAGACCCTCCATAGAGCTCTATGGAGTGGCGGATGTCAGCGGTGACATGTCCGCTGACATCCGACCCGCTCCGATCCGAAAAAGTGTAACGGAGGAAAAACCTACTTTTCCATCCGTGATCGGATCGGGTGACGACAGACTCTGCGGTCCGTCATCATCCGATCCCCCATAGGGGAGAGCGGCACTCTGACAGGTCTGTCGCTGCACAGTGTCACCTGTCATCTTCCTGCTCACCGGCGATCAGCGGAGAGATCCCCGCTGAGCAAGTGGATGTTTATGGGGCAGATCATCATGGATCCGTCCCGTGTGAAAGAGCCCTAAAACTCTGCTTCAATCTTCTCCCCAATTATTCCTCCTGCGGGAGTTACAGTTTTGCCTCTTGCAGAGCACAGAGGAATGGGAGTCAGGCTGCCAACCAAAGCCTGCATGACAAAGACAACTCTTCTCTTCCTGTGATAGTAATGTGTCACTGCTCTCTGCATAAGTCAGCAGCCAGGGAAAAGGTTGGAGAGATAAGGGTTTAGAGCCTGACTTTTGACAAAGTCAAAATTTGCATATAGGGGACAGCACTGTTTTGTCTGTTTAAGCTGCATGTTTTGATATAAGAAAGAACCTGTTTTAAACAGTTAACGAAGAAGGTACAATTTTAACTACATGCTCAGGAAATAGGTTTACTTTCATTGTACTCAATCTATTGTGACCTTTTAAAGCAGAACTCCAGACAAAAAAAAAAGATAAAAAATGAATAACCAATTTACAGATAAACCAGCTTTTGTCGCAATATTTAATTTTAATGCAGAGCTTTCCGACGCAGTACTTCTTTTCCACCACAAGATGTCCTCAGTCTGATAGCCAGCATCTTTCAACCCACTTCCTCTGAACCCAGGTCATCCTGGACCCAGCCTGCAGCTGAAGAGTGAAAGCAGATCAATGATGATCTCATTTCTCTGTCACTCTGCTTTCTCCTATCAGCATGTTCCTTGTCAAGGAGACATTTCATAAGAAAATTTAAAATTCCTTAGAAAAACTCCACTTACCTTTCCCGCCGCAGGGTTTTCTGTGGTAAATCCAACAGACCCAATCTTCACCTTTCACGGTGGGTTCTGTTACCAAACCTTCAGGAACCAGGGAACCCACACTCCTGGACCCCTAATAGCACCCTGCCAGTAAAACTTTATGGCTGAAAATACTAAAGCACTGGATCCCGGGGTCCAGCTCTCTAAAAAAAAGAGAAGCGTTACAGGAAAAACCTTGTTTCTTCGGACACGAGGCCCGGGTACATTCAATTCGACCTAAAAGACACTTTGAATGTATCCGGCTGCATAGCTAGCCCGAGCAAGGATTGCTCCAGTGGAGCTCAGCACAGCACATCTTCACTCGTGACCAACACCTTAGACACTGGCGAAAAAAAAAAAAAAAAAAACTTAAAAAAAAACTGAGATGCTCCCCGTATGGGAGGGGTTATATAGGGAGGCAACTTCCTGTTTAGACTGTGCCAGTGTCCAGCACCTGAAGGTGGCCTATAACCCACATAGTGATTTCTATGGCTCTGTGTCCTGTGATGTGCGATTAAAGAAATTTCATTTTAATGCAGAGCCTTCCAACGCAGTACTTCTTTTCCACCACAGTCAGCATCTTTTAACCCACTTCCTCTGAACCCAGGTCATCCTGGACCCAGCCTGCAGCTGAACAGTGAAAACAGATCTGTGATGATCTCATTTCTCTGTCACTATGCTTTCTCCTCCTATCAGCGTGTTCCTTGTCAGCACATTAACTTTTTTGTTCCTTCTGCACCTTCAGCTACTTACACTGCCTGTATTCAAAATATGTTTATTGATGTATTCACGATTACAGATCCACATTACTTTGTATCATTACCATCTGCCTAGAGTTAAGCCTTAATCAAGTCTCTGTAAATTCAGGTTTCAGGCAGCATATACAAGCCAGGAATTTGTTCTTTAGGCCTCGTTTAGACTAGGCGGTTGGGGGGAGCATTAAAAACTCAAGGTTGAGATGTGTTTTTACCACCCCCTCCCCCCCAACTGCCCCCTCCTAACGTCAATGGCAGCAAATGTGATCTCATGCCGCGGCCGCAATGTTTTGGTTCACACCCATGGCAAAAACTATCCACCATATCATGACCAGCTCGTGGCAAGCGACCCATGCAAACAAATAGAGAATTGCCACAATGCACACAGTTGCGGCTTGTGCGTTTGGCAAAAATGGGTTCAAAACAGGCAGTGAGGAGGCATCTCATTGTGGTGGGTTTAGCCATACTGCTGCTAGTTATAATAATCCTAAAATTGTAGCATTTGAGCACTGCGTTGGAGTAATATTGTAAACAATCAATGAGTAAATGTACCATTCCATTCTGCCTTACCCTTATGAGAACCTGGGATGAACCACAAGCAGCCGTTATGTTCGGTTGCATCTTCAACAGCAATCCAGAATCCTATGATCCGTCCAAGGGGCTCCGTGTGCAGGAAGGTGGCATCTTGGTGAGGTGTGACTGGTGCAAAAATTAAGTGGGTTTAAACAACAAACAAGCAGCGCTGACAAAATAAAATAATTTACTGTGGAGTTATTTATCAAAGTTGGCTCTGAGAAGAACATCTAAACACAAAAATAAAAAGTTTGTAAACCCGAACCCAAAAAGCGAAGTATGTTATTGAGAACAAGAAAAGTTAATTGTTCCTAAAAACAGTACCATGAAAAATGACTTTTTGTCTTGAAATCCTCCTGATATATATATATTTATTTATGTGAGTGCTAGCCCAAGGAGATCTGGAGTGACATTTGGTGATATCACTACCAGGAGTGGCTGGTCAATTAGGGGTGCAGGGGTGCTTCCCCCTAGTTTGCATGTGGAGCGCCAGACTCATACGTTTGTATGATGTTTTTCTTCTTATAAGCATACAATTAGAGCCTGAGGCTCTAATTGGCTTGAAAAAGGTTGGGCTCAACCACTTGTGACAATAGCGAATCAATACTAGCTATTGTCTTCTGACTTCTCCTCCTGGCCAATTAGGACAGGAGGCAGATCGGGTTGGCAAGGAGGAGAAGCCGAGGAAGCCATGGAGAGGTGAATGCAGGGGGACTGTGCCGTGGAGGGGTGAGTGCGGGGGGGACCGTGGATGGGGTTTGTTTGTCACCCCCCCAAAAAGTTTAGCACCAGTCGCCACTGGTCACTACTGTGCTGATCACTGTCCTCCTTGCTGAAAGCTCTGAATGAGGAAGAAAAGCCCTGCTTCTAGCAAGATAGCTGTCTCCACACAGAGACACAGTGCAGAACAAGGCATCTTAAGTCCGTAATAGGAATAGATTAGTTTTATGAAGACAACCGGCAATAGTGGTGACTAGTTGGTTGCCTTTTACCGACCTTTCTCTTGGGCACAGCTTCCAGAGTTTAGTTCTAATATATTCCAGTTTACCAGTTCATAGGTGTAACGGCTACATCGGTTTTCTTTTTTGTTAGGCTAATAAAGTTTTCAGCAGTTACCTGTTGATCTTGCTAGAAATTCAGCGTTCTATTAAATTCCTGCGAGTTGAACTGATATCTCCAACAATGTTACCTTTCTTAAAAGCTATCTTCTCAACTACTAATCCCCCGCGCATCATGTATTGGAGATGGAGAGAAGGATGTGTTTGTATCCAAACCAGAAGAGCAGCCTAAGATGACAACACTGCACCCTCCATAGATACAATGCAATGAGTGAGCATTGTCACCTTTGAACAGAATGTGTGGAAATCACAAGATCATTAGGTGGAAAAAAATAAATAAAAACTGAAAAAAGGAAACTAATGCAGCCACAATATTTAAGGACTGAAAAGCTGCAATATAGAGAATTTTTGTTTTTAGGATTAGATTTGTTTTAAACAGTTATGTGTAAAAGAGGAATGGTTGTGGAATAAAAAGACATCTTTGCTGCTAAGATTACAGGATAGGCCACCTAGAGTATTTGTAGCACTCGATCTGAGTATAGCTGATACAGAAGAACATTTAGGCCTCATGCACACAGAGCATAAAAGCACCTTTGTGTAAGACTATTGGGGGACTTACTAAAACCGAATCTGCTGCAGCTGTGCATAGTAACCACTTAAAGTGATTGTAAAGTCTCCTTTTGTTTTTTTCTTTAAAAATAACAAACATGTAATACTTACCTGCTGTGTGCAGTGGATTTGCACAGAGCAACCCCGATCCTTTTCTCTGGTCCCTCGTCGGCTCTCTTGGCCCCTCCCTCCTGTCGAGTGCCCCCACAGAAAGCTGCTTGCTATGGAGGCACCAGAGCCGCAGCTCCCTGTGTCCATTCAGACTCGGAGCCGTGGTTCGGCCCCACCCCCTCTCTCTCCTCATTGGCTAACTGACTTTGATGGACAGCAGTGGGAGCCAATGGCACCGCTGCTGTGTTTCAGACAAACAGGAGGGAGAGTCCCAGATGGCCGAGGCACTCCTGGACATCTCTGGAGGAAGATCTGGCTCAGGTAAGTATTAGGGGGGTGAGGGGAGCTGCTGCACACAGAAGGTTTTTTTTATCTTAATGCATTAAGATAAAACACCTTCTGCCTTTACAATCACTTTAAGCTTAATTGAACAAGCTGAAATTAGAAGCTGATTGGTAACTATACACAGCTGCACCAAATTCGATGTGCACCAATTTTAGTAAATACCACCCCCCCAGCCAGCAAAAGATTGTGTACAGGTTCTCTATTTTTCGGTCGGAAAAAGTTCCTATCCAAAAATGCCTGTCTGTATGCAATTCGGACGCAAAAAAAAAATCACGCATGCTCGGAAACAATTCGACGCATGCTCGGAAGCATTGAACTTCATTGTCTTCATTTTCGTCGTAGTGTTGTACATCACCGTGTTCTTGAGGGTCGAAAGTTCAGAGAACTTTTGTGTGACCGTGTGCATGCAAGGCAAGCTTGAGCGGAATTCCATCGGAAAAACCATCCAAGTTTTTTCTGATGGAAATTCCGCTCATGTGTACACGACATAAGGGCACACTCAGGAGAGCAGCTGAAGAGCAAAAAGTACTCGAAAAAAAATGCAGAACACATCTAAATCCCAGATAGCAAGGATAACTTGCCACAAATTTGTGGCAGTGTTGAATTGCAAGTCTTGTTAACTTGCTGCACATTTTCACTGGCAAGTTATAGACTTGCAGAGCACTTGAAGCACAAGCTCTAGTTGACACTTTTCCACTTTGTAGCAAATTTGCGTGGCAAGTCTCTAGCAAGAGCAAAGTTGCAGTGGTGAGTCTACAGCAAGATCTCTGCAAGCCACAGTGCCCCTTGTGGTGAGATGACTATTGCACAACATAACTGAACCAGAACTTGCAGCAGACTTGCAGAATGTTTGCAAAGTAAGTTGATCTGGAGTCATGCAATGCGGACTTGCTGCAATTGTGCAACAAACCTGTGAAGTCTGGCAAGTCAAGCAATAGCTTAGCAAGTCACTTTCAAACTTGCAGCTCAATTGCTTGCTATCTGGGATGTGCGTAAATGTTAGAGGTGTCTAGCATTTCAGCAATAATGCATTCCAATGGCCAGAACAAAATAATATTCTGGTCAATAGAATGCATTAATGCTCAAACACTAAACAAATCTAAACGCATGTGAAACATGTGACTTTTAGCACTTTTTAAGCAGCATTTTTCTGTTCTGGAGTTCAGAGGGGCTTTAAAAGATGCCCCATGTGCATGAGGTCCAAAGGCTAACTCTGCCATTCACAACATATTACACCCATACTTAGGGTGTAACATGTAACACTGCCAAGCGAACCCCCACCACACTCCCTAAAAGCCCCCCAGGACAGGGTATGGGAGTTCTTCTCCCCTGCAAAAGCTGTCATTTTTTAATTTTGTGCAGCTGTGCGTGGCTCCACCCTCACAGCTGTGTCATTGATTCTTAGAGATCTGTGAATGAATGAATTCCAAGTCTCGTCTGCAACCACAGAAGACAGACTTGTAGTTCTCAATGGAATACAAGTGGGGTGAGCACAGCACTGACAGTCCATTGACTCTGCCTCCAGCAACCCAACTGAAAGCCTGTATCTCTGTATAGACATGGAGCCGGAGGAAGAGTCTGCAGGAGCCTGGCACTGCACCTGTTATCCACGGATTGCATGTGCAAAGCCCTGCAGGCTTCTATGCAGGAAGATAATAAATGCACATTTGGTTCCTATAAAAATATATGCTTTTATTATTTTTTAGAACGTGGATTTAGCCTTTAAAGAGAAAGCACTTACAGCACTGACAAGCAGGAAACAGATCCCACATAAGTAATATGGAAATACACCTGCCCCATGGGATGGACATACAGATTTACAAACCGTACAAAGGAAAATCTATTTTTTATTTATTTTTTTTATGTTGGCACACTAAGATAAGTTATAACAGACAGTTGACCAGTTTCACCCTTTTGGTCCCATGTAAAGGGACACATAGCTATTAGATCACCCAATCCTTCCCAGGCAACTGAATCTGCCACCAGGAGCCCTAAACATAAATGGGGGCAGTTTGTATTTAGCCTACAGAGAGAGGTAGGGTAAGAAGAATATGGACCGCTCTTCCACCAAATCGCACAAGGGAAATTGAGGAGTCAAGGATTTTCATTCTGACCAATCTGTAATTGTAGTGTTTGCAGGTACAACTTGTAAGCCAGCGTGGAGTCTTCCTTTAAAGTCTAACTGCTGGCTAAAAAAAGTGAGATCCTTCTCTATCTGTCTCGGTATACAAGGACGGTGACACAACATCTGCTGAATTTCCTGTTTACATATTTTCAGGCATTGTAGGATCATAAATTGAGGTTAAGGAATTACTAACACACCTAAACATCCTATACTGCATATATAGAGGTATGTTATCTAGATGCCTTACCTTCTCCTCCAATGTTAGGTTGCTGCAATAATAATAAATGAAAATTGAAGGTTGTTACAACATTGTATGTCGTCATAACTTTTCACATACAGTATATAAACAGTAGTTCTCTGGAATAATATATATACCGGCCACTTTATCAGGTAGATCTGTTCAATTGTTTGGTAACACAAATTGCTAATCAGCCAATCGCATGGCAGCAACTCAATGCATTTAGGCATATAAACGTGGTGAAGATGACTTGCTGAAGTTCAAACCGAGCATCAGAATGGGGAAGAAAGGGGATTTAAGTGACTCTGAACGTGGCCTGGTTGTTGATGCCAGACGGGCTGGTCTGAGTATTTCAAAAACTGCTGATCTACTGGGATTTTCACACACAACCATCTCTAGGGTTTATAGAGAATAGTCAAAAAAGAAGAAAATATCCAGTGAGCGGTGGTTGTGTGGACGAAAATGCCTTCTTGATGTCAGAGGAGAGAATGGGCAGACTGGTTTGAGATGATAGAAAGGCAACAGTAACTCAAATAAGCACCCGTTACAACCAAAGTATGCAGAATGCCATTACTAAATATACAACACATGGAACCTTGAAACAGATGGGCTACAGCAGCAGAAGACCACACCGGGTTCCTGTCCTGACAGCTAAGAACAGGAAAATGAGGCTACTATTCACACCAGCTCAACAAAATTGGACAATAGAAGATTGGAAAAACATTGCCTGGTCTGATGTCTCAATTTCAGCTGTGACATTCAGATGGTCGGGTCAGAATTTGGTGTAAACAACATGAAAGTATAGATCCATCCTGCCTTGTATCACCGGTTCAGGCTGGTGGTGGTGTAATGGTGTGGGGGATATTTTCTTGGCACACTTTGGACCCCTTAGTACCAACTGAGCATTGTTTAAATGCCACGGCCTACCTGAGTATTGTTGCTGATCATGTCCATCCCTTTATGACTACAGTGTACCCATCTTCTGATGGCTCCTTCCAGCAGGATAATGTACCATGTCACAAAGCTCAAATCATCTCAAGCTGGTTTCTTGAACATGACAATGAAGTCACTGTACTATAATGGCCTCCACAGTCACCAGATCTCAATCCAATAAACATTCCTTTGGAATGTGGTGGAACAGAAGATTCGCATCATGGATGTGCAGCCGACAAATTTCCAGCAACTGTGTGACGCTATCATGTCAATGTGGACCAAAATCTCTGAGGAATATTTCCAACACCTTGTTGAATCTATGCCACAAAAGGCAAAAGGGGGTCCAACCTGGTACCAGCAATGTGTACCTAATAAAGTGGTCGGTGAGTGTAATATATATATATATATATATATATATATATATATATATATATATATATATATATATATATACACACACACACATATATATACACATACACACACACCAAAGCTTTAACCACTTCAGCCCCGGAAGGATTTACCCCCTTAATGACTAGGCCATTTCTAGCGATACGGCACTGCGTTACTTTAACCAACAATTGCATGGGCATGCGACGCTGTACCCAAATAAAATTGATGTCCTTTTTTTTCCCCCACAAATAGTGTTTTCTTGTGGTTGTATTCGATTACCTCTGCTGTTTTTATTTTTTGCGCTATAAACAAAAAAAGTCCAACAACTTTGAAAAAAATATATATATATTTTTTACTTTTTGCTAAAACACATATCCCAAAAAAAAAAAAAAAAAAAAAAAAAAAGCTGTATTCATCAATTTAGGCCAATAGGTATTCTGCTACATATTTTTGATTAAAAAAATAAGCGCGTATTGATTGGTTTGCGCAAAAGCTATAGCATCTACATTAAAATAGGAGATAGGTTCATGGCATTTTTTTTTTTATTTTTTTTACTAGTAATGGCGGGGATCAGTGATTTTTAGTGGGACTGCGACATTGCAGCGGACAAATCAGACACTTTTGACACTTTTTATGGGACCAGTGACATTATTACAGTGATCAGAGCAAAAAATATCCACTGATCACTGTATAAAAAACACTGGCAGGGAAGGGGTTAACATTAGGGGGTGATCAAGGGGTTAAGTGCACAGTAAGAGCTGTGAAAAGGTGGAATAGCTCCAGAGGTGGTTCTGGCCAGCTCAGTAGATTGCTTTAAGAAAGGCCTGGATACTTTCCTAAATGTACATAATATAACTGGGTACTAACATTTATAGGTAAAGTTGATCCAGGGAAAATCCGATTGCCTCTTGGGGGATCAGGAAGGAATTTTTCCCCCTGTTGTAGCAATTTGGAGCATGCTCTGCTGGGGTTTTTTTTTTTGCCTTCCTCTGGATCATCTGTGGGTATAGAATTGGGTATATTGGATTGTATGATTTTTTTTTATTTTTTTTTTTTTTATGGTTGAACTGGATGGACTTGTGTCTTATTTCAACTTGACTAACTATGTAACTATAGTGAATGCAAGGTGTTTTTTCACCTTAATGCATAGGATGCATTAAGGTGAAAAAACATGGGCCTTTACAACCCCTTTAATGCCCCCCCATCCCCTTGCTTATTCTCACCTTGCCTTTACTCTCCTGCCATTTCAAGTACTTCCAGGTATAGAAAGAAATTTGACTACTTCCCATTCCTCCCACAATGCAGCACTGGGTGCCTAAGCAGCCAATCACCAAGTCAAGTACTGTCAAGTGGGGGCAGGGAGATAGTCCTCAGCCCTGTGTAAGCTCCACCCATACCGACTTGAAACTTGCACAGGGTCTCTTCTCTGTCACTTTAAATTAAAGGAGAAGTGTGGGGAAAAAACAAAACACACAAACTCATCTCCACACTACATCAGTGTGATGCTGCAGCTGTCCCATATTGGCTCTAACACTGAGAACCAAGCTTTCACATGACCGCTGATCACTCAGTTCTCGGTCTGCTCCGTCTAGCGGTCTTTAAAATGCTAGGAAGGGGAGGGAGCAGCTGGCTCCAGCTCTCAGCAGCATGCAGAGAGGCTGAGATACCTGCCAATCAGGTATACGAGTGGATCCCAACAATATTGGTGGGATCCTTCCAGAGCCTGGTGTGCCTTTGCCTACGTCAGCTGACAGCAGTCCACTGTTCACAGAAAAGCAAAAGCAAGTGCACTCCTGCGACCTACAAGAGAAGTATAGCCCAAAATGCTTTGTTCACACGTTTCTTTTAAAACATTTATTACAGTATATCTAACAGAACAATATTTGACTGACTTTAAATTGGAAATTTATGTAGATGTAGAATCATAATATATAGGTGCCTGAGGATTACCTTAAAAATGTACATGCTCTGGACTATGACTGGCTTTACTAGGCCCAACCGCCGTCCCACCTCCTGTATCGAGAAAACAGAAATAAATGTTATCTGAGAACAATTCTAAAGAAAATAAAGGTCATACTGAAAGAATGCTCACATACCTGTATTTTGGGGGAATTGGTAATGCTTTTAAATACTGGGACATAAGCATGTAGAGCTGAAATTAAAGAAGAAAGTTAAAAGGAGTAAACCATCTTATTTGCAATTAAATAGAGCATAGGCCTCCAAACTTTCTAAACAAATGGCCAGTTTACTGTCCTTCAGACTTTAGGGGGACCGGACTGTTGCCAGTGAGAGTAGAAAATGTCCTGTGTCAGTGGGTGTAAAGTGGGAAGAATAATGCCCCATCATTGGTGTCAGTGGAAGAAATAGTGCCCCATCATTGGTGTCAGCGGGAGCAATAGTGCCCCCTCATTGGTGTCAGTGGCAGGAATAGTGTCCCATCATTGTTGCAAGTGGGAAGAATATTGCCCCGTTTTTGGTGTCAGTGGGTGGAATAATGCCCCGTCATTGGTGTCAGTGGGAGAAATAATGGCGACTCATTGGCGCAAGTGAGAAAAGAAATGTTCCATCATTGATGTCAGAAGGTGATAGGATGCCCATTATTGGTATAAGTGGAATAATAGATAAAGGGCGACAGTTTGGAGACCACTGAAATAGAGCAATAGCAAACAATGTGGTAGTATTTCTGCGGCTGGAATAGAACAGATGAAAATATTAAGGAAAAAGATTCCACACTTGGTCCCCATCAACCCAGGCACCACAGGGTATAAGGGATTTGTAAACCAATGTAGACGCAGAGAAGACACCCTAAATTACTCAACTTAGAGACCAGACATCCTAATTCTTCTCTAAACACCTTCTAATATCAAACAGTCAGTACTGGAAACAAGGTACGGTATTCTAATATGCTAAATACAGCTATCAGCAATATACAATATACATTTTCTTACCGTGCCCTACTTTATTCACAGATTTTTCCTTTGCTAGGAGAAATTCACCTGTAAAAAAAAAAAAGAATCAATTGTCATTGATTTATATGCATTTACTGTAATTATATAACATTGCTACCGTATTATAGTGCTCAGCAGATTCTATAGCTGGCCATAAACTGTATGAATTTCAACCAGTTCCTGCAGGCTTAAAACTTGGCAAATAATTTACAGTGTTATTGTATAATATCTGTACAATTTCCTTTAGATTTACTGCACTAGAATAGATGGATGCATCCAGGTTAAGAAAGAGTGAGCTTTCAACGGACACGGGGTCAAACCCCAAAAAACATGATCTACGGTTATGACGGGGGTCAAACATAACAAAACAAAAATGTTACCAAAATAAATAGGATTTCCAATGATCAGACACCCATTACTGCAGCTATCACAGGATGAAGGGACCACCATATATGAGATCTGAGCAGCCACAGCCGTCTCTACAAAGTCTTAAGCCTCGTACACACGATAGGACTTTCCGCCCACAAAACCATGGAATTTTGTCCGAAGGGTGTTGGCTCAAACTTGTCTGGCATACACACGGTCACACAAATGTTGGCCAAAATTCTGAACGTAGTGGCGTACTATGTGGTTTTTCAGCTCTTTAGCGCCACCCTTTGGGCTCCTATGGCCGTTCGTCAACCAGACATGTTGCGGAATCAGAGGAGATAACATGTTATTTATTATTGGCCTTGGAGTTATTGCTTTGACATTTTTTTGGTTGAATAATAATGATTTGATTTGATATATATTCTATATTTTTGGATGTATAGAATGCACTTTTTGGTTAAGTTCTATTGGCAGATAGCATGTCTAATTTTATTTTTTTAATGCACAATAAAAAATTTGTGGAGAATAATACTTGGCTATGTGTTTTACTTCAAATGACAGTTTGGGAGTAGGCAGTTACATTTTAAAAAATACAATGTAAAATTAACAAGGGACACCAACATAGTTGTATCTTTGATCTTAAAAACTACGGGATAATGGTGTTGTGGTAACTTGCCCAAATAAAAAAAAAAAAAAGCATAACAATATCATTTCTGATATCACTAGAAAAAAAAAGCCTTTAAAAATTAGTCTGCAATAACTCCATCAGTATCACCAGCAAAGCAGCTTCATTATTATCCCATTAAAAAAGAAGAGAATTGTGCGCTGCATTTGGAGATATCATAATTTCCCACGTCACAAATGTTAATTCTCCATTACAAACGCTAGTTTACAAGACCAACCGCTTCTGGCTCATCCTTGCTTCCGAGCATGCGTGTTTGTACTTTGGACTTTTGTCCGATGGACTTGTGTACACACAATCGGAAAGTCCAACAACACACATTTGTTGGCGGAAAATTTTAAAATCTGCTATCCAATATTTGTCCGCAGAAAATCCGACAATTTTCCGATGGAGCGTACACATGGTTGGATTGTCCGCCAATAACCTGATATCCAACATTTCCCATCGGAAAGTCCAATCGTGTGTACGGGGCTACAGGCTACCCCGCACATCCACTGATTCTGCATCAATAGGGATGAGAACTAAAGCTGGCCATTGGTGAATCAAAATTTGTCCGGTTTAGCAGGGGTCGGAGAAATTTTAATCTATGTGTGGCTGTCATTGTTCGAACAGGAATGTTGGAAACACTTTGTTGATCAGTGGCTGCAGCTGCTGTCCTAGTGAGGAGGGGGGATTCCTTCCTTGTCTGGATGGAGGAATCCATTGTTTTTTTTTCAAACAGCTGATTGACTGGAAAACACCGATCTATGGCCAGCTTTATTTCAAAGCTAAATTACATACAGTCCACACAGGTAGCTTGGCAATATGTTCACTTTAAGCAATGTCTCTGCCTAGTGCAATGTAAAAATCTATATTACGCCCTTATGTTACCTTTATCATTGAACACCCCTTTCTCAAAAAAGAAGCGTATCTTGTCTCCACTGGTAAGGAAATAATCAGCGCTCCCCTGTAAGAAGGATACACTTAAAGAAAAACTTAAAGATACTTTAAAGTGATATTATACACCATTTTAACCACACAGGAAGTCACATGCTTTGAAAAGTTTTGTCCCCAACACCTCAGATCGTCATTCTCATTTCTAGTCATCCATGAATGTTATTAAAGTGACTTTAAAGCCAAATTGTTTTTTAAATTAGAAGCGTATAGTATGACTTTCATGATCTTGCTATTCTTTTCAAAAATTCCTCTTGGTTCTTGCTCCGCTAACTGTGCCCCAGCCCTGCTGGCTGACTTCTGGAATGTGGGTAACCCCTTGTAACTCCCAGGACCTATGGGGTCTCACCAGATTTTCCAGTATGGGCATGCTCCTGTTTGGAGCTAAAACCTTATGTGCAGCTGTTCCCAGCACCGCACACACAAGCAGATGGAGAGGCACAAAGCCAAAGCCACCCCTCTTCTTCTCCTCCATATCAGTTATTGACAGTGGCTCCTAAGTCAGCATGGCTTTGGCTCTCTGTTCCTCTCGCTCTGCTTATGTTCGCAGCGTTGGGAATGGCTGTTTGGAAGGATATATACAAAGAGAAAATGGTCTGGTGTTGCCAGTGTCACACCTCCATCCACAATATAAATACAACAAAGAAATATGCCCATGGGACTTTAAATGAGGTGAGTACAAAAGGGTCAATGAGAGTATACAAAGTAAACATAGTTTATAAATTTATTAAAATTGCAAAACATTCATCGTATATGAGATGCATAAACAGAGGTGCCAAACCACTTGGCAGTGATAGACACAGCATACCAAGTGGCCACATGCACAATTTTGGAATTGATGTACAGTAATACACAGGCATCATAAAACTCAACGCGTTTCACAAGTCACTGCTCGCTTTTTCAGGAGTAGATGTAAATGCTGTGTACAGACAGTCCACAGGTTACAAACAAGATAGGGTCTGTAGGTTTGTTCTTAAGTTGAATCTGTATGCAAGTCGCAACAGGTACATTTTTTAATTGTAGCTCTAGCCAAAAAAAAATATTTTTACGGTTTTTTTTGGGATAGCATAGGCAAAGGTTAAAACCCCTGCAATGTTTGTTTTGCTGTCTGTGCCCCTGTTTAGAAGATTTCACCTCACTTCTGTCCCTATGACAATTGGATTTTGAAAATTTTGGGTTGTAGTGGAAACAAGGATTGGTGGTAAAACTTCAGTGGAGACACCTTTTTCCCATGAGAACACTTACAGGAGCGAATTTCCCTTCCTAGGGGTAGATTTCCTCTCACTTCCTGTTGCCTCCATTTGTAAGTAGGAGTCGTGTGTAAGTGGGTTTTTAACCCGGGGACCGCATATATATATATATATATATATAATATATATACATACACATATACATACACTGAGCCAATGTCTCAAGAGCCAATTAAACCACCAGGTGGCGGCAAGGTGTGTCTCTCCCAAGAGCTGAAGGAAAGGAACCAGCAAAGACCCCCCCGGGGGGACAGATGGAGGGCAAGCAAAATATGGGAGCTAGAAAGTGTAACCTTTGATGTCCCTCAATGTGCAGCATGATACGTGTGTCCTCAACATGTGGAGTGTGGGGCCATGAAAGGCGTGGAAGGATATAGTTCTAAACGGGGGTGTGCACATATCAGTGACTCCAGGGAAACTCCAAAGGTTCCTGCAGGCACAGGGGTCACCAACATTCCTCAAGCTGGCCAGTGTGACTGGGACACAGTTAGTTGAGCTGGAGCAAGAACATTTTTAAAAAGAATTGCAGGGTTATGTAAGTCCCACTATGAGAATCTAATTGAAAATCGGACTTCCTGTGTGGTTGTTTCAAAAACTAATCTTATCACATCTAAAATCAGAATCCTGTCAGACCCCTGTGATGGGGAAATTTCACTCACTTCTTGTCTACAGTAGTCACTGGAAGAGAAAGCCAAAAGGTCCCCCCAACAGGTTTCACAGAAAGGTAAAATTCTGAAATTCTAACTATTTCCTTCTGCTCAACAAAAACAAAGTATTGGCTGGACTTAACATTATAACTACTTGACCTCTAGAAGGTTTACCCCCCTTTCTGACCAGGCTATTTTTTGCGATAGGGCACTGCATTACTTTAACTGACAAGTGCACGGTCATGCGACACTGTACCCAAAATCTATGTACTTTTTTTCTCAGAAATAGAGCTTTCTTTTGGTGGCATTTGATCACTTCTGCATTTTTTAATTTTTGCACTAGAAACAAAGAACGACCGACAAAAGAAAAAAACTATTTTTTACTTTGTGCTCTAAAACACATCCAATAAAAATTACAAAAAAAAAAAAAAAAATCAAATTTCTTCATCAATTTAGGCAAATATGTATTCTGCTACATATTTTTGTTTAAAAAAATCCCAATAAGCGTATATTGATTGGTTTGCACAAAAGTTTTTGCGTCTACAAACTATGGGATATTTTTTTTTTCTACTAGTAATGGTGGCGGTCAGCGAATTATAGCGGGACTGCGATATTGAGCTGGACAAATCAGACACCTGACACTTTTTTGGGGACCAGTGACATTATTACAGTAATCAGTGCTAAAAATATGCACTGTCACTGTACGAATGACACTGGCAGGGAAGGGGTAAACATCAGGGGCAATCAAAGGGTTAACTGTGTGCCTAGCTTAGTGTTTTACTACTGTGGAGGAGGTGCTTTTACTAGCGGAAGACATGGATTGGTGTTTCTGCTTTACAGAAACACAGGATCCATGTCTTCTGTACTGACAGAATGACAGTCTGCCTTGTTTACAACGAACGATCAGTGAGTGCCGGCGGAGATCGGTTTCGCGGCACCCACTGATCAGCTCCCGCTGGGTAAAATCACAGCGGGAGCGGGCTTCTGTCGGCGCACACTCACGCCCAAAACCCAGAAGTGCAGAATCATGTGATTCTGCACAGCGCAAACCCTGTAGCAGTAAATCTGCTATGGGGCGGACAGTAAGTGGTTAAGCTTTGTTCAGTCTAAATTGGCATCTAACATGAAACAATAAAAATAGACAACGATGCATCTAATTTTTTGTGAAGGTGTGGGCCATATAATATAGTACATAACTTGAAAGCTGTTAATAGCTATAGGTCCCATGTTGTAAGTTTCCTGCTAGGGTTTACTGGTCTTCTAAGGGTCAGTCTACCCAAAAGTGATATTTTATCAATAGGGGGAACCTAGTGGGCTGATTATATGTATTAGATGGTCCATCAGCAGCAAGATGTCTCTGCCATGATTCCCAGCTCTGTTCTTGTCTCACTGGGGGTTTAGTAAATTCCCACCCAACTTTGCATGTCCCAGTTTCACCCAACACAGTGGAAACCTCTCATAATCGACACAGAAGGTGTGCAGACCTGGGAGATCTCACCAACAGAGTCCCCAAGAGATACAAGAAAGTCAAGAATTGGGCAGTTTTCCTTTCTAGCATTTACCAATGTTGTTTTCTATGCAAAACTGAGCGTTAGGTATGTTCCTGTCACACTGAGCATTTGTTTGGAGTTGGTGGCACTAGGATATGTTGCATACCTGGGCTCGAAGCTGTTCTTCTTGCTGTGTGGAGAACTCTGTTCGTAA
Source organism: Aquarana catesbeiana (assembly GCF_042186555.1). NCBI lineage: Eukaryota > Metazoa > Chordata > Amphibia > Anura > Ranidae > Aquarana > Aquarana catesbeiana. Next base: position 245,588,157 of record NC_133332.1, on the reverse strand, counting down.
GTGAGGAGGCACGTCCATCTCTTGTATTATCCTCCCGATTTCTTCCTTCATGGACTTGCATTCTTCTTCATTAAACAGCCTCTCCAGAACCAAAAACCCATTTTCACGGAACTGCACATCAAACATCCAATAGTTCATCCAAGACATTAATGAGAACATTTATAACTCAACAAGACTACAGCTATAAGGAGGATTTTAATTTTTTGCTACCAAGAGATTTACCACTCACTGACAGTTGCCTCTTTAGGTAGAGCTACACAGGAGATTTTAATTGAGCTACAACATTTGCTAGAGATTAAAAAGGAGCTCCAGCCTCCTTCAGAAAAAAAATAAAAGTCAGCAGCTACAAATACTTTAGCTTCTGACTTTTAATATTAGGGCACTTACCTGTCCAGGGATCCTGCGGTGTCCTCACCCGAGCCAGTTTTTCAAGCGGCTATCAGGGGTGCTGTTGCCACCATCTCCCCTAAGGGAAACCTACAGTAAAGCCTTGCGGTTTCACACCTGGTTCCCTACTGCGCATGCGTAAAGTGAGCTGCTCTTTGCGAATGGGCCAGCTGTGGGGGAAGGAGGAGGGGGGGCCAAACTTCTGGCTCTGTTTGCCCCTCCCCCCCAAAAGGTGCCAAATGTGGCATCGGAGAGGGGAAGAAGGCAGACAAGAGGAGCTTCCCCGTTTGGATGGAGCTCCATTTAATTCCTAAGAGTAGCAATTGATTATTAAGCAGATAGAACTTGATTTTTTTTTTGTTCTAAGAGGAAGTTGATGCCAGACACAGCCAGGAAATTAGAATTTTCAAAAGAAGCCCAGCAATGACAGCCCTTACGTTTATTTCAATACGGGAGACCCTTGAGACCTATTCAGACCTATCTGGTCTGATTTAATGCATGTTATGTTACATAATAACCTGCATTGCATGACTATGGTATTATCCATGGCTTGTTACCTGCTATACCAATAACCCCACCCTCTATTCATTTTAATGACCACACCACACATAACTGGAGTAAATTGGCCATAGCAGCTGTTTTATTAACCAAATATAAATACCAATAATTAACATGTCAATAACCTTACAAAACATGACATACATCTTTATTAATGATAATGTAGCCTAAGGTCATAACCGTACCTGCTAGTATTTATCAGGCCTCCAGTCGCAAAACCCCCTACTCGGAGACAACTAGCAGGTACCCATACCAACTGGGAGCCGTACCTCAGACGGGTCCCTACCAACTGGGAGCCGTACCTCAGACGGGTCCCTACCAACTGGGAGCCGTACCTCAGACGGGTCCCTACCAACTGGGAGCCGTACCTCAGACGGGTCCCTACCAACTGGGAGCCGTACCTCAGACGGGTCCCTACCAACTGGGAGCCGTACCTCAGATGGGTCCCTACCAACTGGGAGCCGTACCTCAGACAGGTCCCTACCAACTGGGAGCCATACCTCAGATGGGTCCCTACCAACTGGGAGCCGTACCTCAGACCCTACACCATACCTTTTAAGTGCCCATATGACCTAAAAGGACCTTGCACCCCCCGTCAAGTGCAACTCCTGCTCCCAAGGACTCTCAAGCCCCCCAAACAACACGACAAATTCCTCAAAAAATGTAGGGAGGGAGGGTGGGAAACTGATTCACAAGCTCTTTCCCTGCAACTGAATCACCACCCCCCTTTCCTTTCCAGCTCACTTCCCCCCAGAGCTCCACACCTATCTCCTAAACCAGCACAGCCCTAACAAAACCTAACCATGTACTCCCCTCCCATCTTACCATTACACCCATTCTCAAGCCCCATTAACCCGTCATGCCGGCCCTTCATGTATTGCTTTTGGGGTGTACTACGGACATCTCTTTAAGGCAGCTTATTCATTTAAATGGGCCACAAATTCAAACCTTAAATCAGCCCACTCAGTAGTTTTTTTACTGTGCATTGTGGTGTGCAGTGGTCTCCAAGCTACGGCGTGGGGGCAGGAAACAGCCCTATGCTTGCCTTTTTCTGGCCCTTGACACCAACAATAGGGCACTATTCCTCCCACTGACACCAACAATAGGGCACTATTCCTCCCACTGACACCAACAATAGGGCACTATTCCTCCCACTGACACCAACAATAGGGCACTATTCCTCCCACTGACACCAACAATAGGGCACTATTCCTCCCACTGACACCAACAAAAGGGCACTATTCCTCCCACTGACACCAACAAAAGGGCACTCTTCCTCCCACTGACACAAACAATAGGGCACTATTCCTCCCACTGACACCAACAATAGGGCACTATTCCTCCCACTGACACCAACAATAGGGCACTATTCCTCCCACTGACACCAACAATAGGGCACTATTCCTCCCACTGACACCAACAATAGGGCACTATTCCTCCCACTGACACCAACAAAAGGGCACTATTCCTCCCACTGACACCAACAAAAGGGCACTCTTCCTCCCACTGACACAAACAATAGGGCACTATTCCTCCCACTGACACCAACAATAGGGCACTATTCCTCCCACTGACACCAATAGGGCACAATTCCTTCCACTGACACCAACAAAAGGGCACTATTCCTCCCACTGACACCAACAATAGGGCACTATTCCTCCCACTGACACCAATAGGGCACTATTCCTCCCACTGACACCAATAGGGCACTATTCCTCCCACTGACACCAACAATAGGGCACTATTCCTTCCACTGACACCAACAATAGGGCACTATTCCTCTCACTGATATCAATGAGGGCACATTGTTTACTACCTGGGCATTTTCTACCCACACTGGCCGTAGTCCATCCCACCCAAAGCCTGAAGATCAGTAAACTGGCCCTTTGCTGGAAAGTTTGGAGACCTCTGGTTTAGTATGTTGCTGTGCTGTTAAAAATATATGGCACCGTAAAACATTAAGCTGTGTGTGATATGTGTTTTGCTGTGTGTTGCAGTATCGCATTTAGGCCTCATTCACACTGGGGCTTATGTAAACGCTTTTCTCCTGGCAAGAGAAATGCAGCTTCAAAAGCACGTTTAAGCTGCATTGTTGCAAACGCGTTAAGCGCATCAAGCATTTGGTCTTTTATTTCTTTAATTAAGCAAAAAATATATAATGGCCACATATATGAAAAAACAGTCAGTCGCTAAACGCACCTAGTGCTCAGGCCTGTTTAGACCCTTTACATGCATTTAGGTGTGTTTTGGCGTTTTTTCGGTCTCTCTTTAATTTAAAGCATAAGTTATTTTTTTTTATGCCCCTGGACACATAACCTAACATGGAGGGACATTTAGAGGTAGAAAAAAAAAAAGTCAAATGCTTGCAAGACCTCATCTGGAATATGCAGTTCAGTTTTGGGAACCAGTTCTCAAATAGGATATCGGGGAACTGGAGAGAGTTCAGAGAAGAGCAACCAACTGATAAGAGGCATGGAGGAGCTCAGCTATGAAGATTAGAGGAACTGAACTTCTCTCTTGAGAAGAGGAGATTAAGGGGGGATATGATCAACATGTATAAATACATAAGTGGTCCATATAGTGACCTTGGTGTTGAGTTATTCACTTTAAGGTCATCACAGAGGACAAGGGGGCACTCTTTACATCTAGAGGGAAATAGATTAATGGCCTGTACACACAATCCTAAAATCTGACGAAAAATACCGCTTTTGCCGCAATTGTACGATAATCGGTTCATTAGTACAGAGCTTTCAAGAGCCGATCACGACAATTCATCCAATATTATTCAATGGGACAAGCACGAAAAATGTTCTCATACGATACCAGATCTTATGATTTTTGTTTAGTCAGTACAGTTGTCTGAAAATACAATACAAATAGAATACAACACATGACATCACTTCCGTTTTTTTTTTCTGTCGTACGAGAATTTTTGTGACTTTAGAGACCTATTCAATTTCTACTTGCGACCATTAAGTGAAAAAAGTCGGGCGATCTTCGGATCGTGTGTACGGGCCATTAATCTCCAAATACGGAAAGGTTTCTTCACAGTAAGAGCTGTGAAAATGTGGAATAGACTCCCTCCAGAGGTGGTTCTGGTCAGCTCGGTAGATTGCTTTTAAACAGGCCTGGATTCTTTCCTAAATGTACATAATATAATTGGGTACTGACATTTATAGGGGAAAAACCGACTGCCTCTCGGGAGATCAGGAAGGGATTTTTTTTCTCCTGATGGAGCAAATTGGATCATCTCTGGGTATAGGATTGTGTAGATGGGATTGAATGATATATTTTTTTTTTTATTGATTCAACCAGATGGACTTGTGCCTTTTTTCAACCTAACTATATAATGTATATTATATATAACTATATACTATATAACTATGTAAAACAGGCGTTTTTGAGCTCAAGTGTGCATGAGACCTAAAACTGACACCTTGCATTTTGGGAGAATCATTCTAGTATTTTAAAGAATAAGTTTGCAAATGATAGACTTTATAGGCTTAACAGGTATAAATTAAAATTAATTTCTTACAAAAAGATACAAGACAATTAAAATTCATATGAATAGCCAATGAATTTTAATGTAATTGTCTTGTATGTTTTTGTAAGAAATTAACTTTTCATTTATACATGTGTTATGCTTATAAAGTCTTTCATTTGCAAACTTATTCTTTAAAATCCAATTTATCGGGACGTGGCACTATATACTTAATTCACTCTGTGGTGATACGATCCCCAATTATCCATTCTAGTATTTCTGAGAATGGATGAAGGGACAGGAGAGGGAGGGTGAGCAATGCAAGTCCTTTATAGACACAGCCGGCTACTCATAACCCCCCACAGCTCTCCCTCCTTCAATGAAGGGAGGATTTCTACATTAGCCAGCAGAAAATGGGAAACGTTTTATTAGAGGTAACTTATGTGACTGGAGTCGTGTGCTCAAAAACATTTTGTGTACTAGAGTTCAGTTATAGGCCTCATTCACACTTGCATATGGGTTTGACTATTATTTCCAGTGGAACACTCAGCGGGTTTTCCTGCGAACAGCTGTGGATGGGAAGCCTCATTCTAAGCAATGGAAGGCTGACAGCACCCACAGCTGATCATCTGCAAGTAATCAATGCATGTTCTATTACATACGAACAACTGCAAATAAATATAATTCAGCCACTTTCTAAAATGTGCTGGCTTACTACGGGTTAGGTCCAATGAGATGCATGAACCTCTCCCTCTCTTCATTTACAATTTACATTTTTGCTAAATGCCGGGAGTACAGCTATCATTATACTGCTGGGACTAACAGGAGAGATGCTGCATTCTCACACAGCAGCTCTGCCCGCCCCGCCCCTCCCCTGTCCATTCACAAAAGCCTTTGTATTTTGTAAATGAGTTTACATAAATACAAAGCGCTCTGTGATTGGGCAGGAGGAGGGGAGGGTGGGCAAACCAGTTGACCCTGCAGCTGCTGGAGCGGAGACCAGACGTTCCAGTGTTGGAGAGCCAGAGCTTTAGCAATGGCTATGCTCCTGGCGCTCAGTAAAAGTGTAAATTAAAAAGAAGTCTATGAGGTGGCATGCACCTCATTGGACTTAACCTACATTAATCCTATAAATGTTAGAAAGTGGTTGAATGCCTAGAGTTTTGATGTAATCTCTCTAAAGTGAGGGGAAATACCATCTTGGGAACTTGTCACTGGCACCCATTATAACATTCTCCTTTCTCTCCGGTTTCTCAACAAATCTGCACATCCCATTACTTTATTTCCCGTTGGCAATGGTCACCAAGTCAAATTGAGAGAGTGAATTTTTTTCCAGTGAGGACACAGAGCAGTAAACACCTAACAGGGGTTTTAACACTTCCCCACTCTGTTCAAAACTACAACACGTGAGTTACAAATATTCATCTGTTGTGTAATCCTCTATGTAGATTATGCATGAGAGATCCTCTAAATAGGTTTACTTTTTAGGCCTCTTGCACATGATACTCCTGTTTAAGCATCTACTTTTTTTTTTGTATGTATTTGCGCATACTTCCGCGCAATTTCACGCACAAATGTGCAAAACCGTATTCTTGTGTTCTTGTTCTGCGCAATATGTAAATGGGAATTTGCACGCATGAGGCATAAATTACTGGCCAAAAAAGCAGATTTTTTCAGATTTTTTTTTTTTTTGAAGAGTGCAGGGCATTTGTTTATGCGCCTGTGTGCATAGGCACATTATTATTGTTATTATTATTGTACACGATTTATATAGCGCCAACAGTTTACGCAGCGCTTTACAATGTTGGGGGGGGGGGGGCGCAACATTACATTACACATTTTAATTAATTATTGAGCTGTATTTTAGCTCAGTAAAACAACAAAAAAGCTGTACTGAGGCTTATAGTCTTTACCATTTTGGCAAACACAAGCAGTAACAGAAAATAACACCTGTATCCAATTAAAACAGAAAACAGGCCTTATTTACTAAGCTTTAACAATCATTTTTTTTTTGCCATAATGACCTTTATTTTAAGCCATAAATAACAATGATCAAAAAAATTTATCAAAAAAAATCATAAAATTATAAATTATCATAAATCATAAAATTATAAATAATCATAAAATTCATAAATCATACAATTTATGAAAAATCATATTTGTTATGAAAAATAACATTTGTGTTAGTTTAGTAAATTAAGCATACAGTAACATCCAAAGTGATTTCTCAGCATGTCTCAATTTGTATCAGTCAGACTGCCCCTGGTCACAGCTGATTATGTAAAGACAGAACAACTGCTGCAAAGGTTGACAGCTATCAGGTTTTGCAGAACTAAAACTCCTAGCATGCCCTGCTAATCAGACATTAAAATGAAGGAGGTGCACCAGGTTTAAGGGCTACAGGAAGATAAATGTAGAACTTTTCTCACCTTCTGGACCTGTTCATCTGTCACCAGAGCCATATTGAGCCGTGCAAAGCCGCCTGTGACCTGCTGACCAGGGGAGGATAGGAGAAAACACAGCAGATGATCCAAGGAGATAAAGTACAAGAGGCCTCTGCATTCCCCCCTGGCCATGTGACTGTAATCAGCTAACCAAAAGACACTTAGCCAAAAAAAAAAAAAAAAACCTTGGTTTTCTGCATTCACTGTTATTGTGTGCAGATAAAAGTGGACCTGTAATATTGGTTATGAAGAAAGCCAAGCCAAAAAAAAAAAGTGATTTTCTTTTTGTCCAGGTGTATACAGTGAGGGAAAAAAAGTATTTGATCCCCTGCTGATTTTGTACATTTGCCCACTGACAAAGAAATGATCAGTCTATAATTTTAATGATAGGTTTATTTTAATAGTGAGAGACAGAATAACAAAAAAATCCAGAAAAACGCATTTCAAAAAGTTATAAATTGTTTTGCATTTTAATGAGTGAAATAAGTATTTGACCCCTTCACAAAACATGACTTAATACTTGGTGGCAAAACACTTGTTGGAAATCAGAGGTCAGACATTTCTTGTAGTTGGTGACCAGGTTTGCACACATCTCAGGAGGGATTTTGTCCCACTCCTCTTTGCAGATCCTCTCTAAGTCATTAAGGTTTCGAGGCTGGCGTTTGGTAACTTGAACCTTCAGTTCCCTCTACATATTTTCTATGGGATTAAGGTCTGGAGATTGACACTCTCCAGGACCTTAATGTGCTTCTTCTTGAGCCACTCCTTTGTTGCCTTGGCCATGTGTTTTGGGTCATTGTCATGCTGGAATATCCATCCACAACCCATTTTCAATGCTTTGGCTGAGGGAAGGAAGATCTCACACAAGATTTGACGGTACATAGTCCCGTCCATTGTCCCTTCAATGTGGTGAAGTGTCCTGTCCCCTTATCAGAAAAACACCCCCCAATCATGATGTTTCCACCTCTATGTTTGACAGTGCAGATGGTGTTCTTGGGGTCATAGTCAGCATTCCTCCAAACAGGGCGAGTTGAGTTGATGCCAAAGAGCTTGATTTTGGTCTCATCTGACCACAGCACTTTCACCCAGTTCTCCTCTGAATCATTCAGATGTTCATTAGCAAGCTTCAGACAGGCCTGTATATGTGCTTTCTTGAGCAGGGGGACCTTGCAAGCGCTGCAGGTTTTCAGTCCTTCATGGCGTAGTGTGTTACCAATGGTTTTCTTGGTGACTATGGTCCCAGCTGCCTTGAGATCATTGACAAGATTCTCCCGTGTAGTTCTGGGGTGATTCCTCACTGTTCTCATGATCATTGAATATCCACGAGGTGAGATATTGCGTGGAGCCTCAGACCGAGGGAGATTGACAGTTATTTTGTGTTTCTTCCATTTGCAAATAATCTCACCAACTGTTGTCACCCTCCCACCAAGCTTCTTGGTGATGGTCTTGTATCCCATTCCAGCCTTGTGTAGGTCTAACATCTTGTCCCTGACATCCTTGGACAGCTCTTTAGACCCCATTCACACAGGGGCAACACGACTTGCAGGTCGCCTCATCGAGGCGACCTGCAAACGAATGCCCGGGCGACTTGCAAAACGACTTCTGCATAGAAGTCTATGCAAGTCGCCCCAAGTCGCCCCCGAAGTCGTACAGGAACCTTTTTCTAAGTCGGAGCGACTTGCGTCGCTCCCCTTAGAACGGCTCCATAGTACAGAACGGGAGGCGACTTGTCAGGCGACTAGGTCGCCTGACAAGTCGTCCCTGTGTGAATGGGGTCTTAGTCTTGGCCATGGTGGAGAGATTGGAATCTGATTGCTTCTGTGGACAGGTGTATATTATACAGGTAGCATGCTGAAATTAGGAGTACTCCCTTTAGAAGAGTGCTCGTAATCTCAGCCCGTTACCTGTATAGAAGATACCTGGGAGCCAGAAATCCTGCTGATTGATAGGGGATCAAATACGTATTTCACTCATTAAAATGCAAATCAATTTATAACTTTTTTGAAATGCGTTTTTCTGGATTATTTTGTTGTTCTGTCTCTGTTAAAATAAACCAATTGTCTCTTTGTCAGTGGGCAAACGTACAAAATCAGCAGGCGATCAAATACTTTTTCCCCTCACTGTACAATGCAACACCATTTGCAGAATATAAGGAAAGATAACCCCCTAGTGCTTCTCCTAGGGAATTTCCAGATGCCAGGAGGAGCCGCGAGCGCCACTGGAGGACCCCAGAAGAAGGAGTTTGGGGCCACTCTGTGCAAAACGAACTTCACAGTGGAGGCAAGTATGATGTGTTATGTTATTTTTTTTTTTAAAAGTAGTTAGTAACCCTTTGGACTCAAAATATGCCTCTTAAAAGGTCCTAATGTGCATGGACACATAGGAGAACATTGAGCTGCTTCTACAGGCACCTCCTGTAGAAGCAACGTTTTTTGCCAGTGTGCATGGAGAGTAAAACTCTTCCTAATCCCTTGTTTGCATATTGCCCTTGCCTGCACCACACCAGGATCCTTGGTGCCAAAAACCAACCCCTCCTACATTGAAAAATACCAACACCAGAGACTTGATACCATACTACAGAGTATACTGTAGGTGGGTAATGGAATTTTATTTTGTTTTTCAGGTAAAAATGAAATGTTGCATATGAATATCTCAAAAGTACCAGGTGAAGCTATACCTAAGAACTACACTTTGTAAAGTCTTCCTTTCAGGCAACTTCTGTTCTGGAAGGCTCATCCAGATTTCTGGCAATGTCTGGATAAGCCTCCTCTGTGGATTAACACAGTCTGCCAGACAGTTTATATAAAAGAAATAAAAATAAAATAAAAAACATTCTTTTCAAATCAGAATTGTGAAGGAAACCTGTGAGGCTATTTTTAAAATAACTATTTTATACAAAAAATTAAAAATACCAAATGTTTCCTTATAAATATTTAAAATCTAAAAAATGTAAAATTGGAATACAAAACAAGTATAGTCCCCCTTTAGGAGTGGTTCACATCTATGCAGGTTGCAACTAATGCATTTTCCCGGGTAAGTTTTGTGTTTTTTCACACATTTTCGACACTTTAATGTGTTTTGCATTTTTTGGGAAGTGTCCGTTATCTTGCTGGACAAACTAGCAAAAATGCAGCAGAAACTCATCAAAAATGCAAGCACTGCGTTTTTGATGCATTTCCTTTAAAGTCGATGGAACCAAAAATGCAACCTGCTGTGGGAATAAAAGTCCCTGACCCTTTCCAAAAACTTACAGATGGAAAACGCACAGAACGTGACCCATGGGAAAACATGTTAAAAGGATTGTAGTGCGTTTCTGCAAAACTGAAAAACACATAGGTGTTAACCAGACCTAACACTGATGGCTTTTAGTATTGGAAAGAGAGGGGAATGGTTAAAACCCGTCAAATTTGTTTTCCCTTAACCCCATGCCGCTCATGCTTGCTGCTTTATCACCCACACGTCGCATATAGGCGTCCATGGACAGCAAAGGTTTTTGTGCTAAGAGCACTCCCAGCACAGTGGCCGAGCTGTCAGTGACACCTAGTATTGATAGGGAGTCGGTGGGACAGGCTCCTGTTCATATGACCACTGTGATTCCCAATCACAGTGGTCAAGTGATCAAAAATAGGATTTTTATAACAGCTTACCTGTAAGATCCTTTTCTTGGAGTACATCATGGGACACAGGGTCTTAAGTAATCACTTAATGGGTTATAGGCCACCTTCAGGTGATGGACACTGGTATACCCAATCCAGGAAGTTCACTCCCTATATAACCCCTCCTCCTTCCAGGAGCAAATCAGTTTTTGTAGAAAAGCAATATACTTAAACCCCAAAAAGAGAGGAGGGACCTCTGTGTCCCATGATGTACTCCAAGAAAAGGATTTTACAGGTAAGCTGTTATAAGTATCCTATTTTCTTTATCGTATATCATTGGACAAAGAGCATTAAGTAATTACTTAATGGGGCAGCCCATATCAATGCTTCTTGAGGCTAGGGAGACACAACCCTGAGGGTACCCCAGACTTGAGGACCTATACTGCTGCCTGCAGCACACTGCGCCCGAAGGCGATATCCTCATACCTCCTTACATCCAGCTGATAAAAGTTTGTGAATGTATGCACCGAAGACCAAGTTGCGGCCTTACAGATCTGAGCCATGGAGGCCTGATGACGCACTGCCCAAGAAGCACTAACCGCCCTGGTACGCGCCTAAACTTGAAAAGGGGGAATCTTACCCCTTAAATTATAAGTTTGAATTAGAAGTTGCCAAATCCACTTAGCGGCAGTGGATTTCAACGCTGTCCTTTCTTAGGACCCTGTGGCAGAATAAATAAGACATAAGTCTTACGAATCTGAGCAGTTGCCTTTAAATAGATTTTTACTGCTCTCACCACATCAAGATGTAGTGACTTTTTTCCCTGGTACATGGTTTTGGAAAAAAGGATGGCAGGACAATATCTTGGTTCAGGTGAAAACCTGAAACCGCTTTTGGCAAAAAGTCTGGACGAGGGCGTAACACCACTCTGTCCTCATGAAAAATCAAATATGGCTCTTTACAAGAAAGAGCAGCCAATTCCGAAACCCTCCTTGCTGAGGATATAGCAACCAAAAATACCAACTTCTTTGTCAGAAGGACTAAGGGAATATGTTGTATCGGTTTAAATGGCTGTTTTTGTAACACAGACAAAACTAAGTTCCCAAGGGTTCAAGGGAGGTTTGACTGGCGGATTAAGCCACATCCCCCCTTGCATAAAACCCCAGACTAAAGAATGTGTAGCAAGTGGTCTTTGAAATAAGACCGATAAAGCTGAGACTTGGCCTTTAATAGTACTCAAGGCCAATTTCATTTCTACCCCTAATTGTAGAAAGGCAAGAATTCTGCCTACGATATATCTCCGGGGGGGCCAACCTTGGATTCACACCAGGAAACATAAGCCCTCCAGACCCTACAATATATGCATTAATCAGGGCAGGATAACTGACCCGGAAAGCCCACAATCCTTCAGAATGTGGGTTTCAATAGCCAAGCCATTAAATTTAGAGACCGTAAGGTAGGATGGAATATCGGTCCCTGTGAGAGCAGATCTGGCCATAGTGGGAGGGATCGTGGGCCCTCCACTGCCATATTTACGATTTCTGCATACCATGACCTTCTGGGCCATGCTGGTTCTACCCGAATTACCGGCTTTCTTTCCAGCTTGATACTGCAAAGAAGTCGAGGCAGCAACTGAATAGGGGGGAATGCATAGATCAGTGAGAACTGATCCCACGGGGTCACCAACGCATTCGTTCCGTATGCGAGTGGATCCCTTGTTCTGGCCACAAAGTTGGCTAACTTCATGTTGAATCTGGATGCTAGAAGATCTATGTTCGGAGTCCCCCATCTTTGACAAACAGCCCGAAAAATGTCGGGGTGAAGAGACCATTCCCCTGGGAATAACTGCTGGCGACTCAAGTAGCCCGCCTGCCAATTCTCTACTTCCGGAATGAAGACTGCCGATAGGCACGGAACATTCCTTTCTGCCCAAGTTGGAATATGGTTCACCTCTCTCTGCGCTGAGAGACTCTTGGTGCCCCCTTGGTGATTGATATAGGCCACAGCTGTGGCATTGTCGGATTGGATCCTGACAGGACAATCCCGTAACCTGAAAGTCCAGGCCTTTAGAGCCAGACGCACTGCCCGAATCTCTAGGTTATTGATGGGCAAGGTTCTTTCGGGTCTTGACCACTGTCCCTGGACAGTTGTCTTTTCTAGTACTGCTCCCCAGCCTAAAAGGCTGGCGTCTATCGTTACCACTTTCCAGATAACTGGTCTGAAGGATTTTCCTTTCAGCAGATTCTGAGTTAGTAACCACCAACTGAGGCTTTGCGACACCCTTGGGGACAACCGCATTGGCAAGTCTAAAGCTTGAATCATTTTGTTCCAAGCGGACAGGATATGGTTTTGCAACAGTCTTGAATGGAACTGGGCATAGGGAACCGCTTCGAATGAAGCCACCATGGTTCCTAGCAACCTTATGCAAAGGCGAATAGAGGGATCGCCTTTTAGCCTGACCATCCACACCAACTCTCTTATGGAGTTAATCTTTGCCTGAGGCAAGAACACCTTTTCCTGGGCTGTGTCTATGATCAGACCCAAGTAACTCCAGCCTTTTTAGCGGTATTAAGGAAGATTTCTCTAAGTTGAGAACCCAACCCAAACTTTCCAGGTAACTGGTTGTAATGTGTACGCTTTGCTCCAAACGAGCCACCGACTGGTCTATTAGCAATAGATCGTCTAGGTACGCTACGACTGTTATGCCCTGTGCCCCTAACCTGGCTAGAGGTGGGGCTAGCCCGGAAGGGCAGAGCTACAAACTGGAAATGCTGCTGTTCTAACTCGAACCGCAGAAACTTTTGGTGAGCGGGAAATAGAGGAACATGCAGATATGCATCCCTGATGTTGATTGATGCCAGAAGTTCTCCTCCTAGAAGGGTAGAAACTACTGACCTGATCGTCTCCATGTGAAAGGAGCAGATCTTCAGGAACTGATTTCGATTTTTTAGATCTAGAATGGGTCTGACATCTCCATTTGGTTTTTTGTGGGGATCTGTATGATCACCCCTTGAGATATTAATCAGTCTAGTGCCTGAAACAGAGATGGTCTTTTCTCTGGATCTTTGGGAACGCTTCACCTCAGGAAATGAGACGGTGGAAAGTCCCGAAATTCCAGCTTGTACCCCAGCGTTACCGTGGAGATGACCCATCTGTCCTGAATTTCCTTTTGCCAGACTTCTGAAAACTGCAGAAGGCTTTAAGATTCTGCTTTGCGGGTTTCCGACCCCAGGACTTCTTTTGAGCCTGGGTCTGACCCTGAGTTTTTCTCTAGAGTGTGACGGTGGAGGCCGTCAACACTGCCTGGAGGCAGAAGCCCCTGGCGCAGGGGAAAGAGCCCGTTTAAATGAAGGGTGTTTATACTTTCTTTTGACTGGCAAGAGAGTACTTTTCCCACTAGAAATTGTTTGGATATACCGTATTTATCGGCGTATAACACGCGCTGGCGTATAACACGCACCCCAAGTTTAGGAGGGAATTTTAAGAAAAAAAATGTTTTACGGAAAAAAACTTACATTTAAATGCCCATCAATGCAGCCTTGCACAGCGTCCATCTGCATGCTTGTCCAGTGTCATTTGCAGCCTTGGTGTCATTTGCAGCCTTGCAGCCTTGGTGTAATTTGCAGCCTTGGTGTCATTTGCAGCCTTATCAGTGTCCATTTGCCGCCTTGCAGCTTTGTCAGTGCCCATCTGCAACTTTGTCTGTGTCCATTTGCAGTCTTGCCCAGGCTGCAGTTAAACTGCAGTGACCTGTTAGTGTCACTGCAGTTTGAAAATGGCACCGCCGGCGCCGAAATGCATAGCCATGACTTGCGGCATCTCTTCGGCCACTTTCGGCTCCACTCGTAGTCCCGCCCGGGATGGGCGTGACTGTGAGCAGAGCGAGCACCGCCCATATACAGATTAGATAGGTTCGGCTAGCTCTGCTCAGTCACGCCCAGTCCCTGTGTCCATCATAGGGCGGGACTGGGCATGACTGTGAGCGGAGCTAGCCGAACCTAGCTATCTGTATATGGGCGGCGCTCGCTCCGCTCACAGTCATGCCCATCCCGGGCGGGACTACGAGTGGAGCCGAAAGTGGCCGAAGAGATGCCGCAAGTCACGGCTATGTATTTCAGCGCCATTTTTAAACTCGGCCGGCGATCGCTCCGCTCACGGTCAGCGGGGGATCGCAGGGGATCGGCGTATAACACGCACCCGCGATTTTCCCCTTGATTTTAAGGGGAAAAAAGTGCGTGTTATACGCCGATAAATACGGTATTTGTCCAAATAGTCAATCCCCATGAAAAGGGAACCCAGTTAGGAGGTTTTTACATGGTGCTTCGGCTGACCAATTTTTTAACCACAGGATTCTACACATATGTACAAGCATAAGCGTAAGCCGAGACGCCTGGTGAATAGAATTTTTAATGGCATCTATGGCAAAGCATAATGCTTTTGGTAGTTCAGCCAATTCCCGGTCTTGTTGCGCAGGAACCTCTTTAAGGGCCTGTCTAAACTGTTCCTTTAGGGATTGACAGACGCCTATTGCAGCGACTGCAGGCTGAGTAACGGCACCTGCCAAAGAAAAAGTAGATTTTAACAGGGATTCCAACTTCTTATCTGTTTGGATCCTTAAGCATTTGTGCATTGTTTACAGGACAAGTTAGGCTTTTATTCAAACTGGAAATCGCAGCGTCAACTGCTGGTACTTGCCATCTCTTGGTGAATTTCTCCTCCATGGGATAGAGAACTGAAAATCTCTTAGGAGGGAGAAAATGCTTATCCGGGTGATCCCATTCAGCAAAAATAAGATGTTCTAGTAATGCATGGACAGGAAACGCATGCAAAGGCTGAGAAGGTTTTAAGGAACCCAAGGAAGAAACCAAGCTTTCAGGAGACTCCAGAGAAATAGTGGTTGACCCTGCGCTACGGTATCTATCAAGCAAAAAGAAAGTGGCCCTAGTAGTAAGGTTCAGTAAATAGATGCCACAGTTATATAAAATGATAGGAGGTATGTAAAGAGATGTATAAAGGAGAAAGGGGAATTGCTGCCTCTACATAATACGACCACCTTGGTGGAGTATACAAAATGAATGTTAAGGTGTAGAAATGGCGCTATTCTCCTCTTAATAAAGTGCCTAATGATTTAACTGTGCCTTTGGCTTAACACTAATCCTATGCAGAGATATTAAGATGTCAAAATATAAGATGAAAAAAAGGATGTAGTGAAGCTGTAAAACCCGGTGTTATACCCTCTGCCTAATAGGGTCAGGCCCTAGGCCAGAAAGATTTATGTAGTGGTGTTACACTCCTTGGAAAAAGTGATAAACTCAGACTTCTAACCAGCTTTAAAATCAGAAGATTTGGTGTAAGGCATGTTGCACCCCCTGCCTGTCACAAAGCTAGTAGATGTGTACAAATGGTGGAATTTAGTGTTCCTAATAATGTAAAGTTGCGTGATAAACTAAAAATTATAAAAATATACACCAAAAATCACAAATAGAATAAGTGTGTTACACCCATTGGTGATGAACTGCACCCTTACAATAATCATGCAGCAAACAATTTAACGTTCCTGGTAATATAAAGTTATGTGATGAACTAAACGATAAAAATGTACACCAGAAACCACAAGTTGAATAGGTGTGTTACACCCTCTGGTGGGTGTCAAAGTGATGAATTGCACCCATACAATAATCATGCAACAAACATTTAATGAAACACAAAATAATAAACCAAGAGTGTTACACCCTCTGGGAACAGAGGATGTTTAAAGAAAACACTTTTTGCAAGCAAAGTAATAAGTGTGTTTGCTCCTCTGTATCAGAATTCAAACCATAAACATATAACCACAAATGTAAATAGTGAATATTCCATAATAAACAGTTAGATATTGAATATAAAATAATAACGTAAAAAATTAAAAATGTGTAAAAATAGTCCAGCTTTTTTAAAAGTGACTTTGTGCTTCAAACTGTGTTCAGTGACTGTTCAGGTTTAGTGCTGATAATTTTCTCTCAGGTGACACTAGTGCCAAGTGACTTTTCGGTGCTGGTAATATATTGCACTCACCAGATAGCATTACCCTCCAGGGGTATTAGACATTCACAGTTTTATCCACTGTGTAGCTCTCTGGAGCGTGCTGGATGGTCTGCACATCAAAAGTTGGCTTTTCCCCAAGTTGTCACATGCAGGAGAGAGGAATGCCCATAGCATAATATTGTTTTAAAAAAACCTTTATTTTTAATATAGATATATACTCACATTGAGTCAGAACTTTACATGCAGCATTAAAATGGAATAAAAAATGGAGCCGGCAGTGTATACAAACGATCGCCGCTCCGACCGGAAATTGATGACTCAATGTGAGTATATATCTATATATATTACCAGCACCGAAAAGTCACTTGGCACTAGTGTCACCTGAGAGAAAATAAACAGCACTAAACCTGAACACAGTTTTTAATTTTTACATTATTTTATATTCAATATCTAACTGTTTATTATGGAATATTCACCATTTACATTTGTGGTTATAGGTTTATGGTTTGAATTCTGATACAGAGGATCAAACACACTTATTACTTTGCTTGCAAAAAGTGTTTTCTTTAAACATCCTCTATTCCCAGAGGGTGTAACACTCTTAGTTTATTATTATTTTGTGTTTCATTACATGTTTGTTGCATGATTATTGTATGGGTGCAATTCATCACTTTGACACCCACCAGAGGGTGTAACACACTTATTCAACTTGTGGTTTCTGGCGTACATTTTTATCGTTTAGTTCATCACATAACTTTATATCACCAGGAACATTAAATTGTTTGCTGCATGATTATTGTAAGGGTGCAGTTCATCACTTTGACAGAGGGTGTAACACACTTATACTATTTGTGATTTTTGGCGTATATTTTTATAATTTTTAGTTTATCACATAACTTTACATTATTAGGAACACTAAATTCCACCATTTGTACACATCTACTAGCTTTGTGACAGGCAGGGGGTGCAAAACACCTTACACCAAATCTTGTGATTTTAAAGCTGGTTAGAAATCCGAGTTTATTACTTTTTCCAAGGAGTGTAACACCACTACATAAATCTTTCTGGCCTAGGGCCTGACCCCATTAGGCAGAGGGTATAACACCGGGTTTTACAGCTTCACTACATACTTTTTTTCCTCTTATATTTTGACATCTTAATATCTCTGCATAGGATTAGTGTTAAGCCAAAGGCACAGTTAAATCTTTAGGCACTTTATTAAGAGGAGAATAGCGCCATTTCTACACCTTAACATTATTTCAGGAGACTCCGTTGGAGGTAGCATGAAAGTAGAATGAACCATCTCCGATTGTGAGGCTGAAAAAGGCTCATCTACCGTTGTTTCCTCCGCAGAGGAATCATCATCGGTTTGTTTTTCCTCCTGATTGACTGAGGGTAAAACCTCATCCTGTGCCCACTGTTCCCCTTGCAAAGGTTCTGAAGTGGGGGAGGGGGATCTAGCACGCTTCCTATCCATTTGAATGGAGGATGCGATTAAAGCCCCTAATCTTCCTTCCAGACCCTGCAGGGTGGAGGAAAGGACATCTTCAGTCACGTATACAGGGGCTGAATTGTGAGAAGCAGTTGCACCATCAATTTGTTCCAATGGCTCACCCGGGCTTGCCATAACTGGTAATTCAGGCGAGGATGACAGCGTGGAAATGCGACTCAAGATCCTAGCGCCGGGGGGTGAAACCTTTAGTACCTTTTTGGTCTTTGTGGTGTCTTTTTTTAGCAGGCATGGTCCTAAGCACAAAAACAGAGGCACTATACAATTGCACTTAATCGCTGAATATAGTCATGACAAATAAAGCCGCTATAAAGTTCAGCCTAGTGCTGGGAAAAAAAGTGTCCTTCCTGTATCAGGAATGCCAACTCTGTATCAGGTTTGCAACTCTTACGTGTCCTACAGCTCCTGTGTCCCTGTGTGCAGACTGCTTTGTTTCCTCCTCGTCAGCCGAGGAGAGACTGTCCCAGCTGTGGTTTTATTTTTTTTTGCCTGCCGTGTGTCCTCGTGGACGTTCACGGCGCTGCGCTTAGGCCCTGCCCCCTCAGAAATAAATCCGCCCCTCTGTTTCATTTAAAATGTTCCCGCGCCCGTGTGCGGCGACAACAGCATCAACAGTAAAAATATTAGCATTAGTAGAACAGCGGGACACCCCCCCCGGGGGATAATGTAAGGGGGGTACAGTGCTGATGTTCCCCTAACCCTCAGTACCTTCAGGGGGGAGAAAGAAAAACATTGTGTCAGATTTCTTTTTACCTGAGAAAAAAATCCTCCTCCACGCGCTGCTGCGGCCACACAGAGACTGGGCTTTACAGTGAAGACAACAGATTAAGGTATGTGCATAGACTCCCTCTAGTGGAGAATTTAAGGCATGACAACATTTTATCCCTAATAGAAGAATACATAGGTGGACTTTTCAGTTCCTAAGTTTCTTCCCTTACCTTATCCCCGTCGCAGGATTTGTTGAATTAACAGACAATCCAAACTTCACCCATCACAGGCTGAGTTTAGCAAACCTTTAAGGACCGGGTTCCTTTAAATATTGGTGTTCCACTGCCTTGGACCTGTAAAAGCACCCCACCAGGAAAGCTTTAGGTAATGTAGCAAGACCTAAGCCCTGAGTTCCCGGAGTCCAGCCCTACAAAGAGAGGCGTTACAGGCAAAACCTCATGCTTCGGATACGAGGCCCCAGGTACCATCCACTTAGGACTCAGTGGCACTTTGGATGGATCTGGTCTATGGAGGCTATTTAAATCCAGCATGGAACCCTCCTGAAGCTCCTCAGAGCACTTCTTCACTTGTGACCAACACCTTAGACACTGGCGAAAAAACTGATGTGCTCCTGGAAGGAGGGGTTATATAGGGAGTGAACTTCCTGGATTGGGAATACCAGTGTCCATCACCTAAAGGTGGCCTATAACCCATTAAGTAATTACTTAAGGCTCTGTGTCCCATGATGTACGATAAAGAAAAGTCTATTCCACCCTTAGACGTAAAGACCCACTTAAAGTGGTAGTAAAGGCTTAATTTTTAATTTATATATATATAAATTTATATATAAAACTTATAAGGCTTACCTGTAGGTACAGTATATATCTCCTAAACATGCACGTTTTAGGAGGTATTTACTTTTGCAGCAGCGGGGTGAAGTCACTGGCACATGCGCACTGCGCTCTCAATGGACGGCGTGCGATTCATAGAGAGAGCCATGCCGTGGCCATGACTCCTGCGGGCATGTGCGGGAGTGATGTAGCGACTCCACCTATCAAACCGGGGCTGCTAACGAACCCGGAAGGAAGACCGGGTGAAGATGGAAACCCTGCGCCGGAGGGCTTAGTTTTGAGGCAAGTCTTTCATAATGTGTTAGTATGCGATGCATACTAGCACATTATGACATTTATTTGCGGGGAAGAGATTTATTTATTTTTTATTCTTCCGCGCTTTACTACCACTTTAAAAGGGATGCTAGGGCTAATTATATACTTTTGTGAGAAATAAAACCATTTAATTAAAGGGCACAGGCAGTGGAGGATTAAGGTGGTCATGGGCCCCTAGGCTACTTTTTGTGTGGCCCCCTCCTAAGCATGTTTTACCAGAATATAAATTATTTAGTGCCATGTGTAAAAAGGTAGACCTATATTACACGCCTCAAGTGCAGCTCTCAGGTCTACAGCCCAAACACATTCAGGCATGAAAATAACAAATACAACAACAAATAGCAGCACAGGTCTCAATGTGAATTGTAAAACACAATGCAAATTGTCAAATAGTCCTTTTCAGCAAATTACAGCTCCTTGTGAGAGATATACAGTTTATTTGCAGGGCAGCCTTGTAGGGGTAGGTGAAGCCACTCCAATATGTAAAAGAGAAAAGAAACAGCAACAGGCCCCTCTTAGTAAGATTGTAATATTTAATGACAAGTTAGCATTAAAAACACTCACATGTAACATGTTTGTCCAGCGCAGGGGATTCCAGTAAGAGCCATGGATGATCTCTGCAGTCTACGGTGGAAGAAAGCCTTGTTCCTCTATGCGGTCGGCTAGCCTGTTTGCCGCAGACTTCCGGAATACAAACGCAATCCAGAATGAGGCTTGCAACTCAGCCAGGCAGTCAAGTGGAGGGCTGGAAAGCAGAATAAACAGTATAGGCTGTACTGCCGTTAAGCAACGCGTTTCAGAGCATGCGCTGTGGGGCGCGCTCATTTCTCAAGCTAAAGTGAATGGATCATGTGCAGCCTATTTAAGTGCTTCCTCAGCACTGCCACCTTATGGTTAGAGCTAATATTGCAGATCATGTGAATACAACAGAAATGTATCTATGGCATCTAAAACAAGGGGATAAAAAGGGGGGATTACAGTGTGCATGGATGTTATGCTTCACTATAACTTGCCTATATTATGGTCACTTATCTTAAATAATGGATAATAAACTTATATACATATATATTACAGAAAATACATACATACATAATATATATATATATATATATATATATATATATATCCATCCATCAAGATAAAATAAGGCAATATACAAAATTAATTAATTAGATATCTTTTTTAAAAAATTACACATATATGTACACACAGTGAATTTGAATGTTAGGGGAATTCATAAAAACTGCATTAGGTAAATATGATTAAAATGAATATATCAGGAACAGGGAAAGGAATTATTAGACTATTCATATGGAGATAATTAATATGTATGTGATATTATATATTCGTGATATAAAGACTGACTGTAGGGCCACTGGTAACGGTAGATGACCATCAATAAAAATTATTGCTATATTAGATCATCAAGAGTATTTTTTTTTTTTAATTAGATGGGATATGAAAACAGGAACTAATATTATTTTAAAATGGTAGAGATTTCCAACTCTTCATTAATTCCACCAGGGTTCAAAGTGTCTAAAGAATAGATCCAGAAGGTCTCTCGTTCGCATAGTTTGTAAAATCTTTCTGATGCAGGAAGATTTTTGGGTATTTGCTCTATGACCCATACTTCGAGACCTTCTGTAGATTTAGCATGATATTCCGAAAAATGGCGTGGAACACTGTGCTTGTCCCTACCTCCTTCTATCTTTCTCCTATGTTCGCCAAATCTTTGTCTTAGCGGGCGTATGGTGCGCCCCACATACATGAGATTACAGGGACAACTGAGGCCATATACTACGAAATCAGAACCGCAATTATAGAAATCACCCAGCACGCAAGTTTTTCCTTTTGTGGAGAACTGTTTTTTGACTACAGGTTTTGCACATTGCATTTTTGCACTGGAACATGCCCTTAAGCGGAATCATATGGGCCTGTGCCGGTGCAATTTTCTTTAATGACTTTAATTTGCTGGATGCAATTTTATTTTTAATGTTGGGAGGCTTTCTATAAGTAATTCTGGGATAATCGGGCAAAACTGGTCTGAGGTATGGATCCTCAAGAAGAATTGGCCAATGCTTCTTGAAGATTGCCTCCATTTTGGAGAAATTGGTATGGAACCTAGTGATAAAACGCCAGAATTGATTAAAACTTTCATCATTTTTGTGATGGGCCGAAGGTGTATGCTGTAAATAATGTTTTTGGGCCTGGTCAACTAACGATTCAGGGTAACCTTTATCTTTAAGCTTGTTTCTAAGTAGGTGGCTTTGTTCCATGTAATCTAATTTTTTAGTACAATTTCTCTGTAGTCGACAAAATTGTCCTTTGGGGATATTGTCTTTCCATTTTTTGTAATGACAGCTCTTATTAATGCAACAGACTAGCCGACAGCATAGAGGAACAAGGCTTTCTTCCACCGTAGACTGCAGAGATCATCCATGGCTCTTACTGGAATCCCCTGCGCTGGACAAACATGTTGTTACATGTGAGTGTTTTTAATGCTAACTTGTCATTAAATATTACAATCTTACTAAGAGGCGCCTGTTGCCATTTCTTTTCACATTCAGACATGAGCCTACTATAAACAGTAATGCCACAGAAGGCCAAAAACATCTGCAGCAGCTCCCGTTTAACTGAGGCAAAATCATAACATCCTGACAGAGACCAATAGAAACGCTGTGTAATATTCCAATAAAATAAAAGCCATACAAATACCATAAACAGCAGCAGTACATAAAAGCAAGCAATAATCAACAGCAGAACAATCATAGGTTCCAACAGCAGGAAGTGCCAGCATCCATCGGCGCAGCCTGTCCATCGGACACCACTGCAATCCAGGAAACGGACCAGACTCACTTCCAGGATATCCAGCAGCTTTTGCCAACATGCTTGTACACTATGTACCTTTGTGAGTACCTTTTTACAGTTTTATTAAACTCCATGTTTTTTACTGCACTTAGAGTGGCGCCTTTGTTTCATTTTCAGAGTGCATATAACATGCACCCTAACATTAAGAGGGAAGTTTCAGGAAAAAAAAAAAAAAAAAAAAAACTTCCCACAGCCCCCCTGCACAGTACACAACCCTCTGCACAGTACAAAGCCCCCCTGCACAGTACACAGACCCCTTTCCCTGCACAGTACACAACCCTCTGCACAGTACAAAGCCCCCCTGCACAGTACACAGACCCCTTTCCCTGCACAGTACACAACCCTCTGCACAGTACACAGACCCCTTTCCCTGCACAGTACACAGACATCTGCATAGTACACAGACCCCTTTGCCTGCATATTACACAGGCCTCTCATAAAGCCCCCCTGCACTCCCAGGAGACCCCCAGTCTCCTGGGAAAGAATACTCTAAAGTTGAGAAAACATCACTGCAAGCCCTCTCTCATACACCGCTCCTCCTGTGTCACTCATTGTAAATCAAAGCTTCTAAATACCTCAATCAATGTCCTTCTTTGTGACCTGGTCATGTGACTGCTCTCCTCTGCTGTTTCATTGATGGTCACATGACCGCTCTCCTCCTGCGATCAAAGGCTACACTCGGGAAGGAGATGGAGCGGGAGGAGGAGAGCGGCCAGACAGAGCGGCTTTAATTGAGGTATTAAGAGACTTCCATTTACATTGAGAGTGACACATGAGGAGCTGTGCAGGAGAAAAGGCTGGCATGACTCCAGGCAGGGCCCCTAGGTACTCTGCGCTGGAGGTCCTGTCCCAAAGAATGGGGAGCCAGTCGCTAGTGGAGGTGCCCAGCACTTAACCCCCTCCACTACCAGAGAAACCTTCACCCCTGACAGTCATCAGTCTCCTGGCCAGTTGGCTGCCTTAAGCAAAGATACAAACACTGTAGCCCTTAGCAATAACGCATTAACTTCTACTGGACAGCATTCTGCATGTTAGGACCCATGTATTGAATCTTCCTCTAGCTCAGTCCCCTTGTTGTGTTGCAAGCCCAGTTCTTTTGATACACTGGGCATGCACCCCTTTGAGAGACTTCAAACCAGGCAATTAACAGGACCTTTACTGAAGAAAGGCAAGCATACAGCAATAGTTCTTGTAAAGCAGCCTCTCACACACATTTCTGTACAGAAGTCAGTGGCGGCTGGTGGTATTTTTTTTTCTTTGGGGAGGGGCATTAAACAATGCACAAGCACCCCCCGGTCGGTCACCAGCCCCGCACTTACCCCATCTAGATTGCGGGCGCTTCCTCCAGGTGGCAGCTTCCCCTGCATCTCCTTCTCCTTGGCGGGTTTTAGGAACCGCTACCAGATTGTCTGGGAGGAGAATCAGGAAGACAATAGCGAATATTAATTAACTATTGTCACACAACTGGGTGGGTTCGGGGACACCCTTTATTGAAGCCAATTAGAGCCTCAGGCCCTAATCATGTGCTTCTAAAAAAAAAAAAAAAAAAAAAGAACCGAGCGATCAGCGGTGTTTAACACTCGGTTTAGCGCTGGGTTCTCAGTGTTTGAGCCGGTGGGGGACCGATGCTGCATCCACCTAGGTAAGTACGATTCTAAAAAAAAAACAGAAAAAAAACCTGCTCCTATACTTCTCTTTTAAACTCCAGGCAGATACAAATACTAATTCATGGAGGTACAGTATGTGTTCCTTAAAGCAGTCATTAAAATGGTTGTAAAGCCTTAAGGGTTTTTTTTTACCTTAATGTATTCTATGCATTAGAGTAAAAAGACCTTCTTTTACCAGCACATGCGCTCTGAAGTAACGGTATACCTGTGCCGCTCTGTCAGAGCTTTGTACCAGGACCGAGACTCCTGCGCACGTGCGGCAATGACGTCATTGCGGCTCGGCCAGTCAGACGACTGAAGCCAAAGAACCCAGAAGGAAGACTGGGGGAAGATGAAAGCCTTGTCAGCGGTGACAGTGCTCCACTAAAGGGCTTATTTTCAAGGTAAGTCTCTCATAATATGCTAGTATTATGATAATTGCCTTGCAGGAGGAAACTTCTTTTTATTTTAATTTACTTCCACTTTAAAAGCAGGCAATAAAAAAAAAACACACAGTCTGTTTCGTAACCGGAAACTCTGGTTACTAAGGCTAACAAAGCCTGTTGATGTTTCACTTTCTGTTTTAACAGTCACTTACGAAAAATATGAGTGGACTCCGACCTTCCAATGAAAGACCCACTGTCTACCCTTTTAATGACAAATCTGAGAACTCGAAACACAACTTTCCCCAGGAGAACAAGAAGTCAGGAGAGACGAGAAGTACACATCTACAGGTAATCACCTGACTTGATGTAAGACAGATAAAGCTATGCATTAAGATGGCCATATACATCCTGAATCTCTGCCAAATTCTGTAAATCAGACAAAATTTGAGTCATGGGTGGGCCTTACTAACACCACCCAGATAGACCAACTTCCACTAAGAAATCAAAGGGGCCAGATGATAAAATGTCGGCCAAACAGCAACTGCAGTCACCGTTTGGGCAATCTGAAAGCCGCTGGTGACAGCGGTCAGAATTCAATAGCCAGCACAAGAAGATTGGTGCATGGGTGAATCTATGGATATGGAGAAAGTGTGGCCAGCTTTAGGCACAGTGACTGTTTTGATTGCCATTAGTGGTTTCTACAAAACCTGATGTACAGTAAAAAAAATATTTAAAGTGTTACTAAACCCAGGAGCCTGCATTTACTATATGTGGTCTCCCACAGTACACAGAACATGGAAATGCAATTATTTTGGTAAATATAAAATTGCTAAATACATTTTCTCATCAGCAGTCATGTGACTTCTATCAATGTCTAGTTAAAGCTTGTAGAATCCCATGATTCTCCCATGATTGTCCTATAGGGATGCAGGACCCTGGACCCTCTGTCTGCACAGTGCCAATTGGCCCTGTGCTGATCACATGCACTCTCCCAAGACAAAAAACCTCTCTAGCAATAAATACCAAACTGAGCATGTGCAGCCTGTCCCCAAGGCTCTGTTCTATCAGGAGATATATTGAGGACTCTGGAAGAAGGGGAGGATCAGAGGAGACAGGATCAAACAGCCCTTTTACACAATGCAGAGGATTAACCTCTAAGGTTCGACAGTGAGTATAACAAGCATGGTTTACTGCATATAAAGACTGATTTTACTGTTGTGGGATTAGTAACACTTTAAGTGTACTGTATCTATAGCCAAAACTTTTTTTGTTTGTTTTGAATAGAGTTGAGAAGGAAAAGAACCTCAGACAAGTTTGTTCCTAAATATCTAAATCCCCTTTAATTCGTGATATGATGCTGCTGTGTTCAACTACAGATACCTATGCCACATGTCTGTGCTGCTCACAGGTTGTATAAATCACTCCCCTTTGCATATAAAACTATATTGCCAAAAGTATTGGGACAAATCATTGGTTTAAGGTGTTCCAATCACTGCCATGGCCACAGGTGTAAAAAAAAACAAAAACAAAAACAAGTAGGTATAGAATCCTATGCGCTACCGCTTAATATAAAAAATAGGAAGCAGCTGCTCACAACTTAAAGAGGAGGTCCAGCCCCCCACGAAAAATTAAAAGTCAGCAGCTCCAAATACTGCAGCTGCTGACTTTTAAACCCCTTTCACAATGTAGCGCCGCTAAAACAGCGATAAAGCGCCAGCCATTTTTTTGGTGCTTTAGCAGCACTTTTCGGCATTAGTGCACCGGGTGAAAAAAAAAAAAAGAACAAACACCCGTTTTGCAGCGATTTTGAAGCGCTGTCCACTCATTTCAATGGGCAGGGGCATTTTGGGAGCGCAATTTATAGCGCTCCTAAGCCGCCCCAAAGATGCTGCTTGTAGGACTTTTTCTAACGTCCTGCAAGCACACCGCCCGAGTGTGAAAGCACTCATTGTACTGAATGGGAGGCAGTTTTCCGGCGCTTTTTAGAGGCTATTTCTAGCTCTAAAACATCTGAAAACTGCCTCAGTGTGAAAGGGCTCTTAATATATGGACACTTACCTGTTCAGGGAGCCCGTGATGTCAGCACCACAGCTGATCTTCGGATCGGCTGTCAGGTGCAACCGCCGACATTCCTGGTAAGGGAACCCGGCAGTGGAGCCTTTCAGGTTCCCTACTGCGCATGCGCAAAGCGTGCTGCACTTTCTACTTGGTCTGGCGGTGGAGGAAGGACGAGGGAACCGAAGATATTGAATAACGTGAATAATAATAACCAGGGCTTTTTTTCAGCAGGAACTAGAGGGAACTCAGTTCCACCACCTCTGGCTCAAGTCTTCTGCTCCCTGCTCACCACTATCACTTGGTAACACTGAAGTCCAGCTTCTGCATTTACAAGTGATAGCTTATCTCCCAGTAGCTCTCACAGGTCAGATCTCCTGCGCAGATCTCACTGAGTGCCGGACAGGGACAAGGAGATACAGAACAGGTGCACCCTAGATGGTCTCCATATTTTCCCTGGTGACCAGTTGTTGATACTCCTACTGCATGATCTCCCTTACAAGTGACTGCAGTATAATATGCTGGGAGGTACTACAGCCAGATAGGTGCTTCAGCTTAATATTGGAACAAAGGTAAGACATATGACAGATGGTGGAGCTTTTAAGGAGGGGGGGGGGATGATGGCAGTGGAGGGAGGGTTGTATGCAGAGGGAAGAGCTACTATTTGTTGCCATTTGGCAGGTATGTGAGTGTGGTGGGTATGGTTGAGTTCCTGAACCTTTTCTGTGAGAAAAAAAGCCCTGATAATAACCAAGTTTGTGCTCAAAGTACCAGTGCTGCAATGAACTTCTCCTCAAGGTTTGCAAAATAATGCAAATAAATATAAATATTTTTATGTCTTATCACAATCCAACATTTTTAGATTTATCATGAGACCAAGATATGATAGTAAATTTCCCATTGGGGACACCTGTTCCATTGACAACTGTCTAGGAGTGGAATTTTGCTCACTTTTTAAAGAGCTCCTCTCGCTTTCTCTCGGGTCTCTGGCACAGGAAGTGAAGGAAAATCTCCCCGATGGGACAAACACAGAAAAGAAATAGCAGTTTTACCCATTCCCTACCCTATTTAACAATGTGAATTGGTTATAAACACACCTGGTTTCTGAGCATAGTATCACATATGTTCAAGGGCGCAGACAAGTTTGCTGATTTACATACACAGGCGCTGCTTCTTGCTTTGTTTTTTTTGCACAGTATTGTTCTACAAATTTCCTAGACAGGATCTCTCTCACTTAAATCCCTGTACCTGCAGTGTTCCCTAAGGCTGGTTTCACACGGGCTGTCTGATCAGGTCTGCCTGTCAGTTTTTCAGACGGACCTGATCGGACCCTCCATATCTCTTTTTGGAGCGGCGGATGTCAGCGGACATGTGTCTGCTGACACCCACAGGCATCCAATCTGATTCTGTCCACCAAAAACAGCAGATCGGACGACAGTCGGATGGAAACGGACAGGAATCTGACAGCCCCATAGAGAACAGAGAGGTTGTGTCCATATCCACTCTTCATAGTGGAGCGGAGATGGACCCGTCATCTGCCTACTCAGTGGGGAGAGCCTATGCTGAGCAGGTGGATGCGGACTACGAACATTCCCGTGTGAAACCAGCCAATAGGTAGAGATCATGTGGTCTTTCCCTAGGCTGTATTACCATAACAGTGTTTGGGATCACTAAGAAAAAGGTACTTTTTGTATTCAAATGATTGAAACAATTTGGTAGCATTATAGTCACTTTACTGATCACGTAAAGTATACATTTTTTCCAAAATCCTCTCAGTTCCTGATTCAGCGACAAGTGCCCCCAGTGACAGCTGGTCAGTGCGGGTGTCACCTGTATAAGTTGTAAAAGCCTCTGTCAGGTTTCATCATTGATCATGTCTTTATCATTTCCTGTCCCAGAGACATTGGCCACAGGCTCCAGATGTTCATTTTTGTCTGTTTCAAAGAATCATGAAAAAAACTAGGAAAGGAGGGACTAAATATGAGAACACCACATCCCAAATGTTTGAGCAAATGAAGAAAATGGGCTTTGAGGTAACCAACCTCGGGACTTTAATGGTGTTTATATCTTAAATATCAAGTCATTAATAGTCTGAATAAAATAAAATGTATTTAAACAATGTTAAAAAAATCACGAGACATGATTTAGTACAAGAAAAAGTTTTTCCATAAAATTCAGTGACATATCACAAAAGATACCACTTTTCTCAACATGTTTCGCTCATTGGAGCTTCTTCAGGAGACTTGTTATGTGGCATCATATTAAACCAGATTGGTAATCAAAATATGTATCACTCGGGATTAAAATCAGTGAAATGTATATCCTATGGGTTGCTTTCCTTCAGGGGTGGGTCGCCACGAGTTTTTGCAGGGATATACAAAAATGATCAGTGGGTGTTTTATTCAGACTATTGGTGACTTAATATTTAAAATATAAACACCATTAAAGTCTTGAGGTTGGTTACCTCAAAGCCCATTTTCTTCATTTGTTTCAAAGAATCCTCAGGCTTAACCACTTAAGAACAGGAAGGATTGGACCCCTTAATGACCAGGCCATTTTTTTGTGATACGGCACTGCGTCGCTTTAACTGACAATTGCGCAGTCGTGCAACGCTGTACCCAAACAAAAACGTAATTTTTTTCCCCCACAAATAGAGCTTTCTTTTGGTGGTATTTGTTCACCTCTGCGGTTTTTATTGTTTGCACTATAAACAAGAAAAGACCGACAGTTTTGAAAAAAAACAAACACTTTATCAGTTTAGGCCAATATGTATTCTTCTACATATTTTTGGTAAAAAAAAAAATAAAAAAAATAAAAATAAAAAAATCGCATTAAGTGTGTATTGATTGGTTTGCACAAAAGTTATCGCATCTACAATATAGGGGATATATTTATGGCATTTTTATTATTAATTTTTTTTTTTAACTAGTATTGGCAGCGATTTTTAGCGGGACTGCGACATTGCGGTGGACAGATGAGACACTTGACATTTTTTTGGGACCACTTTTTTCACTGGCCGGGAAGGGGTTTACACTGGGGAGCGATCAAGGGGTTAAATATGTTACCCAGGGAGTGTTTCTAACTGTGGGGGAGCTGAGACTGCGACTGCCTGGAGATATGCCTAATCAGTAGGAGCAGCAGATCTGTCTTTCCTCCCCTGACAGAACGGATATCTGTCTATTTACATTGTCAACATTGACTCCTGGGGCGCTCCCCCTTAGAGCTCTTAAAGCAGCCAACGTACCATGACGGCGATTCGCCCAGGGGAGTCCAGCTGCCCCAGTATTACTGCGGCGGCTGGTCCTTAAGTGGTCAAAGTATCAAAAGGCAAAACATTTTTTTCATTTTGGATAGAGTTCGGGATGGGGAGGGGTATATGCCATGCCTAGGGTTGCCACCTCATCCCTTTAAACCTATACACGTATTCATTACACAGGTTATGGGGCTGATTAAGGTGGTAATTAAACTCACTTAGTGCCTTATCTGCATTAAATTAGCCTCAGAACCTGTGTAATTAATATGTGTTTGTGTTTAACCTCCCTGGCGGTATGATTCTTTCTGATTTTAGGTGCTGAAAGCGGTACAATTATTTTGCATGGAAATTTGGCGTTTTATATTGTAGGCCTGTAATTCTTAACAATAACACACTTAAATCTGTCCAAACAAGAGTCTAGTAGATATCCTGGGTATGATAAAGTTTGAAACACAAAAACATAAATTATAATATAATAAAAAAAAAATAATAATAAAAAAAAATAAAAATAAATAGTAATAAAATAAATTTCCCCACAATTCACTATCGCTCAATTCTGCAAGTGTTCTAATTTACTATCGCTGTTTTCTAGCTGGTCTAAAGCCATTTTTGACGTAAAGGGACACTTTTTGGTTGCTATGGACAATCTCCAGTTTCCAGGCAGAAAGAACAGTATATGCAATATAAAACTGCATGCAGGGCATGGGCCAGAGCACTGGGGACAAATGGGATGTGAAATGATTTCATACAGTACTGTAATCTGTAAGATTACAGTACTGTATGTGTTATGCTTTTTACATTTTTTTGAATTTGCCGCCAGGCTCCGCCCCCGTGCGTCGCGACGCTCGCAGGGAACGGAGCCTGGCACAGAGAGGCTTCGGAGGAGGACGGAGCCCACGGACACTGCGGGGGGACATCGCAGGATCCCGGGGATAAGGTAAGTAAGGAGGCACCAGGATCCTGCGATGCAATCCCGAGTGTGGCTCGGGGTTACCGCTAATGGTCCTGAATTTTAACCCCGAGCCACACTCGGGAATACCGCCAGGGAGGTTAAAAGGGTCAAAACAGAAAAAACCTAATGCTCAAGTACCTCAAAAAACAGGGTGACTACTGCAGGTACTCAATAGCGATTTGTGCCAACGTCCCCAACAATCAATTTGAAGACACATAAAATCTAGGAATGGGACTTTGGAGGCACAACAGTATTAAACTACAAAAAAATATATGTTTGGGATTTTTTATTAATAAAGTATAAAAGGACAATGAACAAACATGAACAAATTTAAAAACAAGTCAGGCTAGATATAGAACCTGGTATGGGTACACCATGGGGATCCCACCCTGCAAGTTCAAATAAAATTTGAAGTAGATGTAAATCTATTAACAGAGCACGTTGATACAAACTGAAGGAGGATATACTTCCCTGAGCATTGAGTAATAAACAATCATAAGGCTCTGATAAGATAAGATGCTGCAGGTGTGGTGATCCGAGGTGAGATGCTCTCTTAGTTGCTCTACATGTTTCGCGTTGCACAGAACGCTTCCTCAGGAGCTAGAGATTCTATTCAAGATGCATAAAAGAGACAACAAAAAACAAACTATCACAATGACAGAATATCAAGAGGTAGAATATGTATAAATGTATAAAATTTCAATATCACAAATAAACACCCCCATATATGATGACCCGTGAGACAGGCTCTATAAAAGATAGTGGTCTCCAAAAGAGATAAGACAGAGCCCGGTGGTTAGGGTCACCCAGTCCAGGGGGCAGAAGGAGCGCCAAATCGCGAAGTAAGAAGAACAAGTGGAACGGGGATAAATCCAAGTAAAAAGTGCTCCACCCAAGGGGTAGTTTATTTGATGAGGTGCACCTGTGGGGCTTTTTATGTGGGGAAGACGGCCAGACAGTTGAGGCAAAGAATCAATGACCACGTTTACTACTCAGGAAATGGTAAAATGCTCACTCCTGTGAGCAGACAAATGGATCTATATCATCGGTTTGATACGTCCTCTATTTCTTTTACTGTTCTGGCCATCGTCCCCCAAAGCCCTAGAGGTGGTGAATGGGACAAATACATATTACAAAAAGAGACCCTATGGATCGAGCGTTTAAACGCCATCAGGGCTCCCGGTTTGAATGAATCCCATTCATATAGATCTTTTCTTTAATGTACAATCATTTCCAAAAAACCCCCCGTAGCACGCGCTAGTTTAATTACAAGAACCCTTCTTGGAATGTCAAAAACCATTTAGAAATGCTATGATATACCATGTCTGGCTTATTTGTTCAAAAATTCCCCCTTCTCCAGATCAATGTTTTTTCCTTATGTTCCCTCCCTCCGTAATGTTTAATGATTTTTTAATGGTATATACACTTCCCAACCTTTTCGGGATAATATGATCATGTATAATGATGTTTATAACTTATGTACAACTTTTTGCTGTATGTACTATACATTTTTTTGTTCTTTTTACCCCATGTTGATGTTTTGATACTTAATTTAGGGGTGGAAGCATCCCACATAATTCCTAGATAGGTGACCTCTCTATTTTTGTTACCTGTACCTTTTCCCTTATTTTCTATATTCTTCACTGGGATTACCAAGTGGAATTTAGGTACTAGTACATCGATCTGTGATGGATTTCGTAGGGACCGCATGGTTGGGCTATATTAGCGATGTCCAAGCTAGCTGTTTAACTGACATTTTTGTTGTCTCTTTTATGCATCTTGAATAGAATCTCTAGCTCCTGAGGAAGCGTTCTGTGCAACGTGAAACATGTAGAGCAACTAAGAGAGCATCTCACCTCGGATCACCACACCTGCAGCATCTTGCTTATCAGAGCTTTATGATTGTTTATTACTCAATGTTTGGGGAAGTATATCCTCCTTCAGTTTGTATCAACGTGCTCTGTTTATAGATTTACATCTCCTTCAAATTTTATTTAAACTTGCAGGGTGGGATCCTCATGGTGTACCCATACCAGGTTCTATGTCTAGCCTGACTTGTTTTTAAATTGTCCATGTTTGTTCATTGTCCTTTTATACTTTATTAATAAAAAATCCCAAACATATATTTTTTTGTAGTTTAATACTGTTGTGCCTCCAAAGTGCCATTCCTAGATTTTATGTGTCATGATGTGTTTAAAAGGGGTTAAGTGGCAACCCTAGCCATGCCATCTGTGTTACATTGGGGAGATTTTCCTTCACTTCCTGTCCCGTAGGCACAGCAGCAAGTGGTAGGAAATCCCTTCAAAGTGAAGGAAATCCCAACCAAAGTATTCGCTGTGTCATTGGGAAAAATTGTGCCCCATCGTTGGTTTCATTAGGAGGAACAATGCCCCATCATTGGTTTCATTTGGAGGAACAGTGCCCCATTGTTGGTGTCATTGGTAGGAATTGTGCCCTATCTATGGTGTGATTGGGAGGAATTGTGCCCCACCGTTCGTGTCAGTGGGCCGGATAAAAGCAAGCAACGGGCTGCAGTTTGGAGACCACTGCACTAGGAGATTTTCAAGTTAATGTTTTACAAATATTCATATGAGCATCAGTATTTGGAAGACCTTACAAATGTCCTTTGAAACTGCTTTTAACATTGAATTTTGAAGTGAATGGACTTTCCCGAATGTAAACCACATTCACCATTTATTAATTTATTTGTTCAAGAAAAAAAATCCATCCTGCTTCTTTGAATTTTCTCATCACTACAAATATTAAATAAATATTCTTAAAAATGTTCTTTTTAAAAAAAAAAAAAAAAACTGTACTAGTGTATGGCCAGCTTTACTTTACCTCAGCGGTGGACATAACCAAAGGACCCCTGTGTGAGAGCAAACTCTGGGCCAAAATTACTGCCCCAAATACTAACACTTTATTTACTGTGGATAGATGAGGAGGTACTTATTGTCCAACACCACTTGGATGATACAAACTAGAAGCACCCTTGGCGCATAATGAAGAATGTCTCCCACTTCAAGCGTAGGGCAATGTCAAGGTATAAAAGACAGCGGCAGGGCGTCCCAGCACTTGCTTGACCCTCATCTGGTATAATTAGACCCCATAAATCTCAAGGACAGCTGTACAGTTTGCAATGATGATATATCCACCTTGGTAAGTTTGGCACACTGAGTGGAGGTCCATTGTAGGTTGGATGCTTATAGGCTGGCTCGCCCACTGGCTTCTTACATTTCTTATCCCTTTCTAATTCAAAGAATTCCCAATTTAAACATGTTCACTTGCATGCTTATACCCTAGTTCTGTCACATAATGACATGAAGTCTCAATTAATCTGCTGCAAATAGAGTCTCACACTTTCTATTGCATTCTTTGTAAGGTTTAATAAATAGAGACATCAACAAAAACAGAAATAGCCAGCTGTAGCAAAATGTGCAGAGCTTGAGTCAAAAGCTGATTAATCCTGATGGTTTCTACGGAATTATTATCTACATCTTCTCTGTGTTCTATCTACAGAATCCGGGATCTAGAACAGATGAAGACCCCCAGCATGGCGCTCATGGAAATCCACGAAAAAAGTGTTATGGGGTAAGGTAAATACTATCCCAACCCAAGTGAGAAACTGAAATCATACAACTGCTTAAAATCATAATCCAAGAAATGGAAAAAAAATTGGATAGTGTGGGGAAGGAAACATTTCTCCCTCAATTCCTGCCCTTGTAATGCCCATAAACAAAAAAAATTGGCGAATTGTTATTAATGGGACCTGTAGCAATAAAAAAAGTCAGAAGTTCTAATCCTTCTTGACGCTACTAAAAATATTTCTTCTCTGTTGGGGAGATTTGACCTTCAAAATCAAAATCGGAGTTGTCACAGAACAGAAAGTGAGGGTAAATCTTCCAATGGGGACAAATTTTCCAGTCATAGATGTTATAAAAAGGGAGCCTCCCTCACTTTGGTAAGATTTTCTCTCATTTGCTGTTGCATCTCCAAAACAGGAGGTGAAGAGAAATCTCCCCAGCGATAACCAGACAGAAAAAAAAAAATCTGATCAGAGTTTTAAACTTTCCCCATTATATAAAAAACTGAAAAAAGTTTGGTTTTGCATACACGTTAACTAAAATACATCTACCCTCTATTTTTCTATAGAGCCATTTTATCACAGGGTGAGGGTTACTTATGAGATCATCTTGTTTATAACTTGAGTTACATGTGAGGCCATCTCTTCGCTACCTCTAAGCCAGCTATCAGCCTTAGGAATCTAGGCCCACTATCATTCTGTGAGATTGGAACCTGTAGAGATTGTACCGACCGCAGTAAGGATAGTCTGATCTGGAATGCCTCCAGTCCCTTAGTCATGCCAAAGTTTTGTACCGTGTCCTTTTGATTCCAGTCCCTTTTACACTTACTTTATTGATCCTTTTAGAGTTTTTTTTTTTTCAATTTTACGCTTCTGGACACCTCAGAGAAGGAAAGATGGAGGAGCTTTGAATTTGGTTATTTAGGCACAGGGCTCTAGAATTGTGGATCAGTGGTAGACCAGCATACTGGTGAGTCATACTTACAACAAGATGCTTGAAATTACCATACACTGTGTCAGGTCACCTTGAGGCTAGGTGACAGATGCACATTGTTGGGATCAGGAGTGCACCGCAAGGTAGTGGACCCTACGGCTGACTGCTGCGGATGGGAGTTAGGGTGGTAAGGAAGGCAGGGCCGCTGGAACACCAACACGGATCCCACCGGGGTTAGAGCGTAAGATTCCCTGGGGCGCAGAGTCTAAGAGCCAGCAGGTGTTCACCAGAGCCTCTAGTGGTGAGGATGGACTGGGCTGCAACCAGGTCGCGACCCCCAGGGTCCCCCAGCTCACACCCACAGTAGGCAACAGGAGGATAGGGATAGTAAGGGAATAAGCCAAGGTCGGGGCCACAAGCAGACAAGGACAACAGAGTTCATGGCAAGGTTCAGGGTCACAGGCAAACAGGGATAGTCGGGGACACGCCAAAGGTCAGGGTCACGAGCAGACAGGAATAGTGAGAAAACGCCAAGGTCGGTAACAGAAACAAATGTAGAGCACACAGCAGGCAGGCAACAGGAAGCCAAAACACACAAAGGTTGATCAGCAGGGCTGGCCTGCAGTGCAGAGGTTAATATAGAGTTCTCTGATAGGAGCTGGGGTGGAGCCATGCTAGAGGAGAGATTATAAAAGCAGTCAGGTGAGAGTCAGCTGGTCTCTAGAGATGAACACATGGAGACAGGTAAGCTGACAGACAAAACTCTATTGCATAACCATGACACACGTGTAGATTTTCAATTTAATGTTTGTACAGATATTTGTTTGAACATTCATTCAAAAATTCCATCCTGCTCCTTTGAATTTTTTTGTCATTACAATGAATACAAAATGAATACAGGTTTGACCTCGCAGACCTTTAGAAAATCGAATGAATGTTCTTAAAAAAATTTTGAACAAAACTCTACTAGTGTAATCTCCAGCTTTACCTCACCTCAGTAGTGTACACAAAAACCAAGGACCCTTGTATGAGAGCAAACGATTGTGCCAAAATTACTGCTCCAAGTAAAAACTTAATTTATTTTTATATACTGTGGATAGATGAAGAGGTGTTCACTGTCCAACTCCACATGGATGATACAAACTAGAAGAACCTATTGGACATCTTGAACAATGTCTCCCAGAGGGTAGTAAGGGGTCCCATCACCTCCCTGACCCACATCTAGAGTGGAGGTCCACTGTAAGGTTGGATGCTTATAGGTGGACTCACCCACTGGCTCCTTACATTTCTTACTCCTCTTTCATTAAAGAAATTGCCCTTTAAACATGTATACTTGCATGATTAGATCTTAGTTCTGCCATCTACTGACATGAAGTCTCACTTCATTTGTTCTAAAGAAGTCTCAACTTTTTACTGCATGCTTTGTAAGGTTTAATAAATAGACACCAACAGGACCAGTAATAGCCAGCCTTAGCAAAATGTGCAGAGCTTGAGTCAAAAGCTGACTAATCCTGATGATTTCTATTTAAAATTGAATCATTATCTACATCATCTCTGTGGTAATTTCAGTCCCATGTACAGAGTCCAGGATCTAGAACAGATGAAGACCTCCCGTATGGCGCACTTGGATACCCACAAAGACAGTTTTTATGGGTTAGAGGCGCAGCCAATACCACCCCAACCTAAACCAACACTGAAAACATACAACTGCTTAAAACCTAAATCCAAACAAACAATTTTTTTTGTTTTTGTTTTGGAGAGTGTGGAGAAGGGTTTAAAATTACTGTTAGTTTTATTAAAGAGGAACTGCAGTCTTCTCACTTAGTTTGTAATAAAAACACCTTTGCCATTCTGAAGCTTCCGCCCAACCGCTTTGCAGATTTTATATATACTGCAATTCTGTACTTGCCAAATATGCTGCAGAAATCTCCCTCCACGGAGTCTGGCTGCATCCATTTTAACTGTGGGCAGCTGAAGCTGCTGCCTGTTCACTTCCTGGATTTACACAGAGGCACACCTCCAGCTCTGCAGCTCTCATTGGCCCTCTTATGACTGATCCCCCCCCCCTCCCTTCCTGGCAAACTCTCATGAGAGTGAGAGAGAGCGCTGTGAATGTCATAAGCCTAGGCTTTTTACCAAACAAGAAAAAGGAAGTGGGCTGTATAAGGTATTTACTGGCAGAAAAAAAAACCTTAGTTAGACTTACCGGTGACGGTATTTCTACGAGCCTTTCAGGACAGCGCCTTGGAGAGAGCGTAGCTCCACCTCTTAGACAGGAAACACTGCGTGACAACGCCCCTTTAAAAAGCAGCTGCTTCCACCATGCCATCAGTTGTTACCGAGAAATCCTCCGACATGCTGGAAAATATAATCAGACAATTACCAGGTCCTATAATTATACTTTACATATGATAACCAAGGGAGGGAAGTAGGCTGCTGTCCTGAAAGGCTCGTAGAAATACCGTCACCGGTAA
The DNA here is from genome assembly GCF_042186555.1 of Aquarana catesbeiana. Classification (NCBI taxonomy): domain Eukaryota; kingdom Metazoa; phylum Chordata; class Amphibia; order Anura; family Ranidae; genus Aquarana; species Aquarana catesbeiana. Next base: position 245,550,132 of record NC_133332.1, on the reverse strand, counting down.
GTCTAACTAAGGTTTTCTCCCTTCGCCTTTCAGGACAGCACCTTGGAGAGGATAACCGAGAAACTTACTTCAGGGTGGGACTACTGCCTGCAAAACCTTCCTACCAAATGATTGGTCCGAGGCTGATAGTAGATCCAAGCGGTAGTGCCTTATGAAGGTCGAAAAACTGGACCATGTGGCAGCCTTGCAGATTTGCTCAGGAGATGCCCCAGCCCTTTCTGCCCATGATGCCGCCACTGCTCGAGTAGAATGAGGTAATACCCCTTCCGGAGGTTCCAGACCCAAAGATATGTATGCCTCTTTGATGGCCTGCTTTAACCATCTTCCAAGGGTGCTTTTGGAAGCTTTATCTCCTTTGTGAGTACCTTCCATTAAAACAAAGAGTGAGGATGACTTTCTGATTTCCTTTGTTCTTTCCAGATATTTAAGCAGGCACCTCCTGACATCAAGGGTATGGAAAGCTTCTTCTCCTGCTCCCGAAGGTAAAGGACAAAAAGTAGGGAGAATGATTTCCTGTGTACGGTGAAAAACTGAAGCCACCTTTGGTAGAAATGCTGGATCCGTCCTTAAGACTACCCTATCCTGTAGACATCTCATGAAGGGCTCTTTAATTGAAAGGGCTTGTAACTCACTAATTCTACGTGCGGAAGTTACTGCTACCAATAAAATAGTCTTTAACGTCAAGAAACGTAATGATGCTTCTTCTATGGGTTCAAACGGTGCCATAGTTAGACCCTGAAGAACTAAAGATAAATCCCATTTGGGAAAACTAACAACAGGTCTAGGCTTTACTTTTGCCATTGCCCTAAAAAATCTGATTATTAAAGGTTCCCCTGACAGGGTTCTTTCCAAAAAAACTGATAAAGCAGCTACCTGCGTCTTGAGCGTACTTGCTGCTAACCCCTTCTCCAATCCCTCTTGAAGAAATTCCAAAACTGAAAATGTGGTACGAAAATCAAAGTTTTTACTGGAACACCAAGAATTATAGATCTTCCAGACTTTAAAGTAAATGTCTCTCGTCACTTTTTTTCTACTTGCAAGAAGGGTAGAAATAAGCCTCTCTGATGAACCCTTCCGTCTTAAGATTTGTTCTTCAGAAACCAAGCTGTTAGTCTGAGGTAAGCTGGATCTGGATGGAGAATTCGGCCCTGACTCAACAGGTCTGCCCTGATTGGTAATCTCCAAGCAGGTTTCACTGAGAGGTTCATCAAGGTTGAAAACCAGGGTCTTTTTGGCCAATAAGGAGCTATTAATATTAGCTCCGTGGACTCCAATCTGAATTTGGCTAACACCTTTGGTATCAGTTGGAACGGGGGAAAAGCGTAGGACAGATGGAAGTCCCATTTGTGAGCTAACGCATCTACTCCGAGAGCTTGATCCTGTCTCTGAAGAGAGAAGAAGACTGGTATTTTTGCATTTTCCTCTTTTGCAAAGAGGTCCACTTGGGGATGACCCCAACTCTTGGAAATCTTTTCGAATAATTCCTGATTGAGAGACCACTCTGCTTCCCTTATTTCTTTCCTGCTGAGGAGATCTGCTAAGGTGTTTTCCGTCCCCTTTAGATGGACTGCTGATAGAGAGGCCACATTGTTCTCTGCCCATCTTAGGATCTGATGCGCTAGACCCATTAGGGTTTTGCTTTTTGTGCCCCCTTGCTTTGTTAAATATAATACTGTCGTCATATTGTCTGACAATATTTGGACATGTTGATTCACTAGAAATTCCTGGAGGGAGAGGAGGCTTAAGTGAACAGCCTTTAACTCTCTCCAATTTGAAGATCTTCTTGCTTCTGGTTTGGTCCAAACTCCCTGAACCGTTTTTTCTTCCAGGTGAGCTCCCCATCCCCAGGCGCTGGCATCTGTAGTCAGCCTTCTGGTTACCGGAAAGACCCAAGGAAGCCCTTTTGAAACGTTTCCTAGGTTCCTCCACCACCAGAGAGACCTTTTTGCTCTTGCCCCCAAGTTGAATTTTTTCTCCAGAGGTTCCTGGTATGACCAATTCATCAGGATATCCGATTGCAGAGGACGGGAATGCAACCTGGCCCACTGTACCGAAGGAATTGCTGCTGTCAACAGACCCAGAGCAGACATGGCTTGTCTTACAGAGATCTCTGCGTTGGATTGAAGTGTTATCAGGGTCAACTGCATCTTCTCTATTTTCTCCTGGGGTAGAAAAATTTTCTGTTCTATCGAGTCTATTTCGTACCCCAGAAACCTTACCCTTTGAGATGGAATTAAGTTTGACTTCTGAAGATTGAGAAGCCATCCCAAACCTCTTAAATGTGTTTGAACTGTCTGTAGGTTGACCTCTACTTGACCCCTTGAGTCTGCAAACAGTAGCAGATCGTCCAAATAGGGTACTATTGAAATCCCCTTCAGTCTCAGGGGCTCCAAAGATTCCGCCATCACTTTTGTGAATACCCTGGGAGAAGAGGAAAGACCGAAAGGCAGAGCCCGAAACTGCAGGTGCCAAATCTCCCCTCCCCCCAGATTGACTGCAAGACGCAGGAACCTTTGTGATGGGGGCGCTATTGGTATATGGAGATAGGCATCTCTCAAATCGATGGAAGCCATATGACATTTGGGGGTTAGCAAATTCCTTACTGAGAAAATCGTATCCATCCTGAATTTTTTGTATTTTATGGATCGATTTAGAACCTTTAAATTGAGAATCAGGCGGAACTTTCCTGATGGCTTTTTGACCATAAAAATGTGGGAGTAAAACCCCTTCCCCTCTTGATCTTTCGGAACCTGGGAAATGACCTTCTGTTGCATCAGTTCCTGTAACAGAGACTTCATGGCCAGAGCCTTTTCCCGATCCTTTGGCAGGTTTGTGATGTAAAACCGACTTGGGGGGCTTTGTGAGAATTCCAATTGATAACCCTTTTTGATTAACCCCAGAACAAAAGGACTCTTTGTTGTTTTTTCCCAGATTGGTAAGAAGTCCTGTAGTCTCCCCCCTACTAGATGGTCATTGTTTTTTAGGGGTTTGTTCTGGGGTTCTAAAGAGTACCCCACCTCTACCTCTTCCTCTCTGAGAAGACCAGGGTCTCTTCTGTGTGTGGTCCTTTTCCTTATCGGTTTGTCGAAAAGGACGAAAATTTTTCCTCTGCTGTACCGTTTTCTTCTTCTGTGGGAAAGCTTTCTTCTTGTCTGCTGTCCTGTCAAGGACAGTCTCTAGTTCTGGCCCAAACATCAGGTCTCCTGAAAAGGGAATTCCGCACAGTTTTACTTTAGAAGCTGAATCCCCTGACCAGGTCTTTAGCCAGAGTGCTCTTCTTGCTGAGTTAACAAGCGCAGAGGACCTGGCTGACATCCTGATAGATTCTGCAGAGGCATCTGCCATATATTTTACTGCCTTAAGCAGGGTAGGGAAGGACTCCAATAAGTCTTTTCTGGAGGTACCTGCCACAACATGATTTTTAAGTTGCTCTAACCAGCACTCCAGATTCCTAGCCACAACCGTAGCCGCCATTGCTGGCTTAAGATTAGCTAGAGATGAGTCCCAGGCTTTCTTCAGTAGCCCATCTGCCCTCTTATCCATAGCATCTTTGAGAATACCCATGTCCTCAAAAGCTAAATCAGTCTTCCTAGATACTTGAGAAAAGGCAGCGTCTATTTTTGGTTTTTTATTCCACAATAGTTCCTCATTCTCCTCAAAAGGAAACCTCCTTTTGAGGGTTTTAGAAAAAAACTGTCCTCTCTCTGGGTTCTTCCATTCCTTTTTAATAGTGTCTGTTAACACTTTAATGCTTTCCCTTTCCTCCTCCGACTCACTTTCCACCTGTCTGGAAGTGGACTGAGGGAAACTGGAGTGAGAACTCTGCTCTTGGCTGGAACTCTGGCCGTGCTTTACAAGGGAACGCACTGTCCCTAGGGCCTCTGCTAACTCCTTCCTCACAGAAGATAAGAGCTCTTTGCACTCTTGTGAGGATTCTTCTTTTACTAAATCCACAATGCAGGATTTGCACAGTGGTTTGGGCCAAGAGTCCCTTAAAGGATTTTTGCATGAGGGGCACTTTCTCCCTGTTCTCTCTGATTTGGCAGTAGCTTTCTGAAACAGAGAAACAAGAAAAAACCCAGGTCCTTTAGAACTAAGGCTTCAGAGAAAAGTAGTACCTCCAGCCAACACCCTAAGTGCCCAGAGTCTCACTCCTTTGCTGAACTGCTAATGGAAACTGTTACCCCATAGCAGACAGCAGCAGGTTTTGAATAACCACATCAAAGATAAAACACCCAGTGATATAAAAGGAAAGAGGTGCCACCGCACCTCTCCTACCTGGGCCTGGCCGGGAACCTGGGCGCCTGCATCCGCCATTGCTGCTGACGATTCCGCTGTCTCCATAGTGCAATCCGCAGCTGCTGCACTGTGTACTAGGCTCCATGTGCCAAACAAAAGGAAGTCCCGGCCAGAGGACCCGCCCCTTCCTCCTGCGTTCCAGCAGCAGGAACCAATCGCTGCTACGCCCCGCCGGAAGTATCCGCCCACCGGAACTGACATCACCTGCTGTCCGGGATTCGGCGCCGCCATGCAGAGGCCTGGCATGGACGCTCTTACTGAGCACAACCGCGGCCCCCCGAACACCCCGGGTGGAAAACTTCCGGCAGACCATTACTCCTGTGAGCCGGAGAAGGAAGGGACACCGGAGCACCCTCCTCACGTAAGGGAAGGAGCTGGGTTGGTCTGAGTATCCAAACGTGGAGGTCCTGCCAAAACCCTCTCCTTGGAGAGAGCGCAGCCCCTCTGGTTCCCCAAGCAGTGCTTCCACCATGGCGGAGGAAACACTAAAACTGATGGCATGGTGGAAGCAGCTGCTTTTTAAAGGGGCGTTGTCACGCAGTGTTTCCTGTCTAAGAGGTGGAGCTACGCTCTCTCCAAGGTGCTGTCCTGAAAGGCGAAGGGAGAAAATGTTTTACTATCCCAAGTTAAAACAAAAAGGGCAGAAGATTTAATAGATGGAAAGATGAAAAAATGACTGAAGTTCCGCTTTAATTTCCAGGGTGCCTTGACAAGGCTCTGTGGCTTACGCGTGTATTTGCAAATGTGTGCAGACTAAACCCCTGCTTTTAATGCATACTGTTAGACAGGTTTTTTGGTGGTCTGCGGGCTGGTGGCAAGTTAAGCTTTGTTTTTCCCTTGGATTTATCCTTGGTCTTTTTAACACCTGTTGTTAGCCTTCCAATGCTTCTTACTGCGATGGCCAGCTATAGATGGGAGCATGTGGCGTCTTCTTTGTATCACTGTCCGCTTTAATTTCTGCCTGACTCCTTCTGCCCTTGTAATGCCCATAAAAGAAAATGAGTGAATGGTTTTCTCCAGGACCTGCAGTAATAAACACATTGCTAAATGTTCCAATAATTCCCGATGGTGGGTACTGGTGGTAAGGGGACTCAATTATTAGGACAGATATGGCAATTTGTCACAAAGAACGTTATCACTTTACAGTGTGTTTGTTTGCTGGGGCTTGGGTTTGGCACATCGCAGATTGAATGAACAGATTGTTGGGTGGGGCTGGGAAGGACCCAGCTGTCATGCTACATAAATGGTACCAATGACAAAATTAGAGAAAGATGGAACACCCTAAAAAATTATTTTAGTGACTTAGGGCAACCCTCAAAAATTCCACTCGCCTGCTCGCATTTTGCGAGAGGAATTTAGTGTAGGGCGAGTGAGGAGCAGGGGTGGACCAGGTTGACCGTTTCCTTACTGACGCGATCAGCCAGGAAACTATCAGCTGGAGGACACAGCAGAGTGGGCAGAGTGGCAGGACCGGACTGCTCTGGCACCGCTTTGAGCTGAGGCTGCAGCGCTCCCTTCCCTCCCTCTCTCTCCTCCTCTTGTGTATCACACACACAACGGGCATCTCCCGCTGTGTGTCACAGAGCTGGGTCTGTGTTCGGCGGTACGGTGTAACAAGGTCCAGCCCCTAGACTTGCTTGTGTGATAGTAGATTGAATCAGTGTTCCGCCTATGAAACGAGCTGATCTAGTGGGGCGGGACCTTGTTATACCGCGCCGCCGAATACAGACCCAGCTCCGTGAAACACAGTAGGACATGCCCGCTGTGTGTGTGATCCAATATCCAGGTGAGTCTGTATTGATGATGGGGCACAGTGAGGCTGCATTTGATGGGGCACAGTGAGGCTGCATTTGATGGGGCACAGTGAGGCTGCGTTCACGGGCACAGTGAGGCTGCGTTCACGGGCACAGTGAGGCTGCGTTCACGGGCACAGTGAGGCTGCACTGTTGGGTACTGATATGCTTTATGTTAATATTGTTAAAGTTAATATTTATTTTTGGAACTTAATTCTGCTTAAAACAGTGTAATTCCATGAGATAATTTACAAGGGCATGTTTAGGGGCGGGGCAACTGGTGGCCAGTAACTCTTAAGGCCTTGCTAGTGGCTCAGGACTTGAAATTTTGAGCCCTGACTTAGGGGGCATATGAAAGAAAAAGGACCTTCAAGGCAGTGTCCTCAGAAATACTGCCTGCACCTTGAGCCACACCATGGAGGGAGCATGAGCTTTGGGTATGTAACAAGTGGCTTAGGAACTGGTACAGGAATGAGGGTTTTGGGTTCATGGAGAACTGTGCAGACTTTTCGTTCAGTTACTGGCTCTATAGCAGGGACGGACAGCAACTAAATGAGTAATGTGCAGCTCTGTTGGAAGAGAAGATGGCAGAAGGTTGTAGGAAATTTTAAACTAGGTTGTGGTGGTTGGGGGAGATCATAAGACCAATATTTTAAAAGGGCAAAGATATATACCTGTAAAACTACAGACCCATCAGCCTAACACTAATAGTATGTAAACTATTGGAGGGGACGATAAGGGACCATATCCAAAAATTTGCTTATGAAAACAGAATCATTAGTAACCAGCATGGATTTATAAAAGATTGTTCTTGCTAGACCAATCTCTTAACATTCTATAAAGAAATGAGCGGTCATCTAGATTGAGCAGGGGTAGGCAACATTTTGAGCACAGTGTGCCGAAAAATGTTTTCAAAGAAATTGAGCGTGCCGATTTTATAACAAAAAACTTCACACTCTCAATCAAGAAAAGGATTTTTTATAAAGTAAATGCTGAAAACTACTTTACTAGTGAGAAATTACCATCCTGCACTCACGCCTCAGATAAGCCCCAATTCCTGCAACTTCACACCTCAGATCACTGTCCCCCGTGCAAATCTGTTTCACCACTGTACCTCCCTGCTCATCTGCCCCACCACTGTAACCCCCTGCTCATCTGCCATATGCCATGTGCTATGTGCTATAGCCCACTGTAAAGCTGACATCACAAAGCCAGTCCAGGCACGGGAAAGATTACGACCATATGATCAGTATCCGCCCACATGCCTGGATCGACACCAGGCTCAGCCTCTCAGCAAGCCACTGTAAACCTGAGCTGGCTTTTCCTGCCCCCTCCACAGCCCAGCACTCCAGTGAGCACTCTGCTCAGGGATTTGAGAACTGAGCTATTGGTGGTGGTTTAATCGCTTGAGTCTCAGCCTAGAGTCGGTGGGGGGATAGGTGCGGCATCCACCTGCATCCACTTATGATTCCAAAAAAATATTTTTTCCCATACTTTTTTAAATACATTCTTTTCCTCAGTTTTTTCAAAAGGCAGGAGGAGGGTTATAATGATCAAGACGGTATGGTTAGTAACAACACGGAATGTACCCTAATAGAAGCCCAAGGGAAGTGTCCAAAAAGACTTGAAAAACTAATTTATCAGATAGCTTACACCCAAGAGTCCTCAAAGAGCCAGGTTATAGCCAGACCATTTATCCCAATTTTTAAAGACAATTTAGTTACTGGAATAGTCAGTAGTGTATTTAGGTTTTGTGCTGCCCTAGGCCTGACTACATTTGTGCACCCCCTAATTTAAATATGACCCACCCCTTCCTGTCAAGGCCACACCTCTTGCTGTTTAAGACCCGCCCTGAAATTTTTGCGAGGGGACACTAGTTCTGAGGGCCTGGGGGAGGGGGGGCAATGGATTCCCTTAATTTTCATAGACTTCCTCTCACTTCCTGTTTGGCTATGAGGCAGAAAGTGAAGGGAAATATCTGCAATGGGACAGGGATGGTAAAAAATAAACTGACAGGGGCTATAGCCCTCCCTTATTCTATCCAAAATGAAAAAAAAGTGATGCTTATAGTTCTACTTTAAGCACAAATTTCTGATAATTTTATAGAAAGGACTAAGAAGATATAACCATGCCAATGGTGAAGCAGAAAACATATAGCACAGTGAGGAAGGTTTGTGGTCCAGAATGATAGGACAGTCAAAATTAGAAGTGACACCCCCCACAGTTGCGGAATGCCGGCCGCCCGCATACCGGTAGCAGTGCGGCTGCTTTATGGGGGGTCTAGACTAATTTGCCTCTCAGCCCAGTCTGCCCCATAAGACTGGCGCTACACTAACAGTGTAGCACAAGCCAGCGGGGACTCTTTCCGTGCTGCCCCCCTGCAAGGTGCTGCCCTAGGCCTGGGCCTTGTAGGCCTAAGCCAGGATACAGCGTTGGGAATAGTACCGGCTGATTAGCGAAAAGCCAACATGGTACCAGTATTTTAAAAGGGTAAATGATGATACAAAGCTAAGCTACTTCTTTAGAGCAATTTTATCACAGGGTGAGGGTTGTCTATAAGGGTATCTTGCTTATAACTTCAGTTATATATAAAACCATCTTATCTAGCTTTAGGTCAGCTGTCAATCTGTGCAATCTAGGTGCACCACCATTCTTTGAGATGAGAAACTGTAGAGATTATACTGACCAAAGTGAGAATAGTCTAGTCTGGAATGCTTCAATTCCCTTAGTCCAGCCTTTGTTGATATTTTTAACATGGAGAAAACCTTGAAATAGCTTTCAGGACTAAGGGAACCCCAGCCAATAAGTACTCTAGCTACAGCTTACAGAACATTAGCCTGTTAGGTTAGTGGGAAGAGTGCTGCTTACATTGGTGGTCACTGGGAAGAATCACCCCCCTTCAGATAGCTAAAAAGATGATTGGTGTCATTGGGTCATATCTGAGAGGCAGAAATTTCTCTTTGCGGAAGGAACCCCTTGCAACCCCCGGAGGAAAACTAGAGTTCCATGGATCACCGGTTGAGAAAGTTTACCTTAGTCAAACCAAAGTCTTGTACGATGACCTTCTGATTCTGGTGCCTTTTGCACTTCCTTCATTGATGGGTTACATATTTTTTTACTGGAATTTTATGGTTCTGAACACCTCAAAGAGCAAAAGATGGAAGCACTTTGGATATGTACATTTAGGCGCAAGGCTCCAGAATTATGAATCAGTGGTATGACAGCATACTGGTGAGTCATTCTGACAACACCCCCATACACCATACATTTTCAAATGAATGTTTGTCAAAATATTTGTATGAACATTCTTATGAAAATTCTTATTAGTACATTTAAAGACTATATGAATGTTCTTTAAAAGATTGCCGTTAACAAACGATTTTCAGTGTATGGCCAGCTTTACTTTACCTCCACAGTGGATGTAATAACCAAAGGACCCTTGTGTGAGAGCAAATCTTGTGCCAAAATTACTGCCCCAAATACGAACACTTTATTTACTGTGGATAGATGAGGAGGTGCTCTCTGTCCAACACCACCTGATTGATACAAACTAGAAGAACCCTTGGGGCATCATGTCTCCCACTTCAAGTGTAGGGTAATGTCCAGGTATAAAAGACAGCGGGAGGGGGTCCTATCACCCTTTTGATCCACATATAGTATAATTAGACCTCTAGATTCCAAGGATAGCTGTACAGTTTGCACAAATGTTATGTCCACCCTGGTTCCTGGTTAACGTGGCACACTGAGTGGAGGTCCACTGTACGGTTGAATGCTTATTGGCTGACTCTTAAATTTCTTACCTCTCCCTCATTCAAGGAATTCCCCTTTAAATGTGTATATTTGCATGCTTTTATCCTAAATTTATCCCCTACTGACATGAACTCTCACTTAATTTGCTGCAAAAGAAGACTTAAACTTTTTGCTGTATGCTTTGTAAGATGTATTAAATAGACATCAACAAGAACAGCGATAGCCAGCCCTAGCAAAATGTGCATAGTCAAATGTTTATTAACCCATTTGCACCTAAGGGTAAAACAAATCTTAATGCCCAAGCACAATTTTGCAACTTTGACATGTGTCAGTAAAACTGTACATATCATCACAACTACTGTGTGCATCCAGTAGGGCTGCAACTAACGATTATTTTAATAATCGATTAGTTGGCCGATTATTGTTTCGATTAATCTTAAAAAAAAAATGTGGTGTATAATTTAGTTAATATGTAAAGTTTAAAAAAAAAGGCAATTTATTCTTAAATATATCTCTATGCAGTGGTAAATATAAACAACCAACTATAGGGTTAGGGAGAAAAATATTGAATCCACTCTGAGAATAACAGACAGAAGAGATATACTGCATATACACTATTACAGGAGATATACTGTATATACTATTAGAAGACAAATACTGTTTTTTGGCCAATTTGTTGTTGGGCAGATTAAAAAATACAAATTGCTGCAAAAACGCATTACATGCTTTTCTGCAGCTTCTCCATTGAAGTATATTGAACCAAAAAAGCACCATTTTGCATTAAAAAAAAAAAAGTCCTTGACCCTTTCCAAATGCGCAGCGGCTGAAAAAAAGCATAGATGTGAATGTTAAATGAACTGCAGTGTGTTTCTGCAAAAAGTACCAAAAAACACAGATGTGAACCAGGCCTAAGACGTTTAGTAACATAATGGGGTTAAAAGAAACTAAAATGAGCCCTTTATAGTACAAAAAAAGCAAATAATCGCTACTGTAAGGGGTTCATTTTTGTACTGTAGAACAGTGAAAGTAATATTTACAGTAGCGATTATTTGCTTTTTTTGTACTATAAAGGGCTCATTTTATTTTTTTAACCCCCTTATGTTACTGGCCGATTAAATCGATTATGAAAATAGTAATCGATTAATTTTATAATCGTTATTAACAATTAATTAGTTGTCGATTAATTGATTGAATCTAAATTAATTTATCCTACTCCTGACCAATCGCAGCGATGCCACTTATGTGTATGTTAGTTGTTGTTTGTACCCGTAGTACAGCCCAGAAACAATAGTGCGCATTTTGCTTTATTTTTATCCTACTTAAAACACACTGACAATGACACTGATACTTATTAAAGAAAAAAAAATCTTGTCAAAAAAATAAATAAATAAATACTGACCCTGACCCAAACATTAATCCTGGCACTGACCTAGATCAAACCTTTAGCTAGTTTTTTAAAAATACAGGGGCGGGCTTTACAGTGATTGATCACAGTGATAGGTCAGAAGCCATCACGGTGATCAGGTGACCCGAAATCAGGAGTTCTGGGTCCTGATCATTAGTATGGGGCCCAGAGCTCTCGGTGAGACCCCGGTCTCTGTGCTGGAAGTGCGCCAGCCCAAAAGGAGATAAACAAATATGCGGCTCCACGTAAAAAAAGCCCAGTCTATCGTGAAAGGGTAATTCCTCCTCTTTTGTGCGATATGAAAATGAGAAATTATGCTCTCTCTGTCACCATGCAACCAATGTTATTCCCGGTTTATCACTTGTTTTTGACTTTGTGTATGAATACTGGCTATCTGATGCAGAGGATAACCGTGTCAATTTCTGATGTACACCTATAAATAAAAAACATTTAAAAAGCTGATTAATCCTGGTGGTTTCGCTTTAAAATTGAAATATCATCTACATGTTGTCTGTGTTCATTTTAGCCCCATGAACAGAGTCGAGGATCTAGAACAGGCATAAACCTCCAATATAGCAGACCTGGATACAGACCTGGATACAGACCTGGACATCATCAACAAACACATTATGAGGTCAGGTACTACCAATATCTTTTCAGCCTAAGCCAACACTGAATACATACAACTGCTAAAACCTAAAAGCCAAGCAATTGTTTTAGTTTTGGATAGTGTGGGGAACAGTGGCGGCTGGTGCTCAAAATTTTTGAGGGGGCCCAAACAAACTGAAAAATCCTGGAAAAAAAAAAAAAAACACCAATTTCAGCCTCACTGTGCTCATCAAACGCAGCCACTGTGCGCCATTAAACGCAGCCACTGTGCGCCATCAAACGAAGCCACTGTGCGCCATCAAACGAAGCCACTGTGCGCCATCAAACGAAGCCACTGTGCGCCATCAAACGCAGCCACTGTGCCCCAACAAATGCTGTCACCGTGACCCCCCGCCCGCTCGCCGTCTGCCCGGCACTTACCCAGGATCTCGGTGGCGGGTCAGGCATGCGGGTGACGGCGGCGAGAAGTGGAACCTTGCAGCAGGTTAGACAGCGGCTCCTGTGTCCTCCATGCGTCTCCTCCCCTCTTCCTGATAGGCATCCAATCACAGTGCCTGTCCCTTCAGCCAATCAGGTGACGGGTAACAGCCCCGCGCACCTGATTGGCAGGGAGGTGATTCAGTGTGCAATGCTCTGCGCTCGCAGTTCACCTTTTTTGAAGCCTATTAGAGCCTATGGCTCTAATCAGGTGCGTCAAAAACATCCCCCCACTGTAATTCAGGCGCCTGACGTCCGAAAAGGGGCCAGACGCCTGAATAGGGGGTGGCAGCGGTGGCCATAGATAGATTCATGCAATGCATAAATCTATCCATTAGTCATAGAGGGGAGGTGGCTGGAGAGAGGGGGCGGCGCCCATGCGCCCTTAAGGGATGCACCGCCACTGGTGGAGAAGGGTTTAAAGGCTAAGTTCGCCTTTTTTTTTCTAAATTCCAGCTCCCCATATATCAATATACCAATAATGGGCTTCTTTTGCAGATAGGAAAACAACTTTCTATTTAAATTACACAGCCCTTACCTTAGTGTCCAGCTTGTTGTATAAAAAAAAAAAACTTCTCTATGACTTCCTGTACAAACACTATATTACCAAAAGAATTGGGACTCCTGCCTTTACATTAGTGGTCCTGAACTCCTGTCCTCAGGACCCACTAACAGGCCAGGTTTGCAAGATAACTGAAATACATCACAGGTGATATAATTTGCTGCTCAGTGATTGCAGTATTCTAGTCTGCATCTCCCCAAGGTAATACTCAAAATCTGGCCTGTTAGTGGGCCCTGAGGACAGGAGTTGAGAACCACTGCTTTACACGCACATGGCCTTTAATGGCATCCCAGTCTTAGTCTGTAGGTTCATCTAATTCATCCAAAAGGTGTTCTATCAAGTTAAGGTCAGGACTCTGAGCAGACCAGTCAAGTTCCTCCACCCTAAACTCGCTCATCCATGTCTTTATGGACCTTGCTTTGTGCACTGGTGTGCAGTCATGTTGGAACAGTAAGGGGCCATCCCCAAACTGTTCCCACAAAGTTGGGAGCATGAAATTGTCCAAAATATCTTGGTATCCTGACACCTTAAGAGTTCCCTTCACTGGAACTAAGGAGCCAAGCCCAACCCCTGAAAAACAACCCCACACCATAATCCCCCCTCCACCAAATGATTTGGACCAGTGCATAAAGACACAGATGAGTGAGTTTGGGGTGGAGGAACTTGACTGACCTGCACAGAGTCCTGACCTCAACCCAATAGAACACCTTTGGGATGAATTAGAGCTGAGACTGCGAGCCAGACCTTCTCGTCTAAAATCAGTGCCTGGACCTCACAAATGCGCTTCAGGAAGAATGGTCAAACAATCCCATAGACACACTCCTAAACCTTGTGGACAGCCTTCCCAGAAGAGTTGAAGCTGTTATAGCTGCAAAGGGTGGGCCAACGCAATATTGAACCCTATGGACGAAGACTGGGATGCCATTAAAGTTCATGTGTGTGTAAAGGCAGGTGTCCCAATACTTTTGGTAATATAGTGTACCCTGGGATGTGAAAACTGTTAAGACACAGGAAGAATTTCACCAGCCCAGCTGATTAGTACACACCCTGCTGCTGCCTTTCGCTTCCACAAGATTACTCCCACCCACCTCCTCAGGTGAATGGTTTTCCTTTTTTTTTTTTTTTTTTTTTTATTCTTCTTTATTTATTCAAATGGATCAATCAGTGATCACTGTTCTCAATATGGTAAATCTATAGGAGATTGTACAATCAGATTGTTTAGTGTATGCACACCTTTATAAACCTAATATTAACTAGTTGCACTTTTGGTGCCAATAATGGTTAACAGCACACCAAACACAGAAGCAAACACACATCTTGCCATGAGAAAAAAACGAGTGACAAATACAGCAAAACACACAGTAAAAATGTGCAAACTGCAACACGCCAAAATACCCCATGAGATACTTTTCCACGTTTAGGGCAGCCCAATTAAATCAATGGGCTGCCCTATGTGTGTCATGGGAAAAAGGAGCTAAAAAACATGTGCTTCCACTAAAATGGGTGTGAATGGGGCCTAAAGTGAAATTGGTGTGTTATCACAAGAACAATGAGGCTCCATTCAGATCTGTGCATTTCCGAACGTACGGCAGGCTGCACAGAAAACGCATGCTTAGCCAGGCGGTTCAGAAAAGCCCTGCAAATACACATTGTGCTTACATTGTCTGTACATGGTAAGGGGCAGGTAGCAGGCATGTGTTTGCCCTGCAACAAACACACAACAAATGCAGCAAAAAAATGTGGTAAAAACGCACCAGGCTTCCCTGAAAAAAACCCCAAAAAAACAAAACAAAAAAAAAACAAAAAAAAAGTTCTAGAGTTTCTTTGGGGCAATTGTCACACATAGGACAGCCCATTCACGTAAATAGGCTACCCTATGTGTGATGAGCAAAAACGCTTAAAAAAACCCTGCATGATGCGGGAACGTGAGTTCCTGCTACACGGAGATGTGAACGGGGGGCCTGACAGCTGAGTGTATATGTCCACTCTGTCCTCCTATGTATAAAGATGGCCATACACTATGCAATCTGATTGTACAATTTCTGTATAATTTCCTTTAGATTTACCAGAACGATGCAATAGGACGACACACCTGAACCATTCAGTTTGTATCATATCACTCAGGCCTTCGCACGACTTAACTGATGGGATATCTAAAGGAGATTTACAATCGGTTTGTACAGATAGTGGGTGGAAAATAAAAGAGGTGGTATAGTAATGAGGGGGGTGTGGTCCAGACAGGTGAACACGCCCTCTTCTGTGATGCAGCAAGGAAGTGCATGATGGGATATGATCTACAGGAAGTGATGGAATCAAAAAAGCATTTTTAAACATCCAGATCAGTGTTCCTAAACTCCGTTCCTCAAGACGCCCCAACAGGCCATGTTTTCAGGTTTTCCATTATTTTGCACAGGTGATTTGATCAGCTTCACTGCCTTAGTAACTACCACAGCTGTTTCATCTGAGGGAAATCCTGAAAACATGACCTGTTGGGGCGCCTTGGGGACTGGAGTTGAGAAACACTGGTCCAGATAGATGAACGTTTAATACTTATATACTGTAAATAAGAGAAGCGATAAGCACATTGGGATTTCTGAGCCAGAAATAACAATAGAAAAACTTCTATTTATTATGAAATTCTGCCCAGAAAAGGTGAACTTGGCCATTAAATTACTGTCAGTTTTTTTTTATTTCTGTCCAACTTCTTTCGAAAGATTTTTCCACAGTTCCTGCCCTTAGAAAATCCCAAAAGAAAATGGGCAGAGGATTTGCTACCAAATTCAGTCTTAATGACAATGTTGTCACCTGAACAGGAGGTAAAGGAAATATCCTTTGGGGCAGCATGTCAAAAAATTAGGCTAAATTTAGTTTTTGGTTTTACCAAGTGGTGATTTCTTGGCCTGATCAGGGTTTCCCAAGCTTGGTGGCTGATTTCTCCTATTTGACTCTGGATCCACATATCCAGCTGAGGTTTACCCACACCACGGGTGCAGTGCAGCTTATCTATGGGTTTGCTGCACTTAGCCATAGACTTCTATTACATCCTGCGGGTTTGATGCAGTTTCTGAATGCAGGAGTTTTGGTGTGCTTTTAGAAAAGTGCACCACACCTGCAGGATATAATAGAAGTCTGTGGCAAAGGGCAA
The DNA here is from genome assembly GCF_042186555.1 of Aquarana catesbeiana. Lineage (NCBI taxonomy): Eukaryota > Metazoa > Chordata > Amphibia > Anura > Ranidae > Aquarana > Aquarana catesbeiana. The sequence goes on along the minus strand of NC_133332.1, from coordinate 245,534,092 downwards.
CTAGCCCAGGGAAGTTGCACTGCACTAGCAGTGCAGGTAAACCGCAGCACATTACTGCGAAAGCAGTTTTGGGGGTGATAAAATCCCAAAGTTAAGACGTGTTTATCACCCCCGCCCCAACCGCACCCCCTTTAGCTGCAATGGCTGTACACATGTCGCAGCCAAAGTTTTACACCCTGTCATGGTTGGTGGGTGTAGCACCTGCCAAGCACCACCCATTCAAGTTAAAAAGGCCGCTCTGCAACCTTGTGCAGTACAGCAAACAAGGGGTTAAAGCAGGCCATTTTGTGTTGCTTTCTTACCACCTGCTTTAACCCCTTGGACCCTGCAGAAGCATGCAGTTGCAGAGTGGCCCCGTTTACTTGAATGGGTCATGATTGGCAGGCGGTAACACTCACCAAAAGCAACATGGGGTTTAATTCCTGCTGCAGCATGTGTATACCATTGGCTGCTGCCTCAGCAGCTAAAGGGGGTAGGGATTGGGGGAGTTAAAACCTCCACTCAACTGCAGGGTTTTACCACCCCTCAACTTTACTTGTGAATGAGCCCTAAGGGTGCCGCTGCTGAATTCAACTAAGGGCTCATTCACAAGTGCAGCAGACACTGCTGCTCCTCTATATGTTGCCTCCTCACCACCTGATTTAAACCCATGATTGCCATGTAATGCACGCGATTGCGACACAGTATGATGTAAATTTGAGGTTTAAATCAGGTGTAAGGAGGCAACACTGTGTTGGTGATCTTTGACTTCTCTAATGTTGTTCACATAGATCTCCATCTCTTTAACCTCCCTGGCGGTATGATTATTTCGGATTTTAGGTGCTGAAAGCGGTACAATTATTTTGCATGGAAATTTGGCGTTTTATATTGTAGGTCTGTAATTCTTAACAATAACACACTTAAATCTGTCCAAACAAGAGTCTAATAAATATCCCGGGTATGATAAAGTTTGAAACACAAAAACATAAATTATAATATAATAAAAAAAAAAAATAATAAATAGTAATACAATTAATTTCCACACGATTCACTATCGCTCAATTCTGCAAGTGTTCTAATTTACTATCGCTGTTTTCTAGCTGGTCTAAAGCCACTTTTGATGTAAAGGGACACTTTTTGGTTGCTATGGACAATCTCCAGTTTCCAGGCAGAAAGAACAGTATATGCAATATAAAACTGCATGCAGGGCATGGGCCAAAGCACTGGGGACAAAGGGGATGTGAAATCATTTCATACAGTACTGTAATCTAAGATTACAGTACTGTATGTGTTATGATTTTACACTTTTTTTGAATTTGCCGCCAGGCTCCGCCCCCGTACGTCGCGCCGCTCACAGGGAACGGAGCCTGGCACAGAGAGGCTTTGGAGGAGGACGGAGCCCGCAGACACAGCGGGGGACATCGCAGGATCCCGGGGACAAGGTAAGTAAGGAGGCACCAGGATCCTGCGATGTAATCCCGAGTGTGGCTCGGGGTTACCGCTAATGGTCCTGAATTTTAACCCCGAGCCACACTCGGGAAAACCGCCAGGGAGGTTAAGGTTGCCTACCTCTGCCCTAGACTGAGCTTGTGTGTGGGTGTGCTTGGAGTTGTGTCTGTGGCAGGCATCCTCTCTTCTAACTTGGAAGATGCTATATCCAGAGGCCCCTTCAGGAAGAGTGCTACACTGTAATGGGGCTACAGGTTCTCCGACTCTTCCCCATTCTATTCCAAACAAAATAAAACGTTTTGGCTGGAACTGGGCTTTAAAGCAACGTACCACCACCTGACCACCAACACTGTCATTCTGCCCTAAAGAAGACCTCCGGCAATGTACTGAGGAGGAAGTCAGGGACAGCACTGGAGCGTAGAGAGGGTAAGTATTACTTGACACTATTTTTTAAATACAGAGAGGGGTGTGTAATTTTTTTTTTTTTTTTAAATGTGATAGGAGCAGAATGACAGACTTTTAGTTACATGGTTGGCAAGGTTGAATAAAGACACAAGTCCATCTAGCTCAACCTGTGTGTGTGTTCATGTCATAAATCATTTCACCTATTTCTGTATACTGTGTTTGCCCGTCCAAGAGTTTTTTTAATCAATCAATACTTCCCGCTGACACCACTAAATTGCGGAAGTGAATTCTACATCCTTACTGCCCTGACAGTAAAAAACCCCCTATGCAGTTTAAGGTTAAACCATTTCTCCTCCAATTTCATTAAGTGGCCCTGTGTCTTCTTACGCTCCCTGAGACTAAATAGTTTATTCCCTATGCTTTTTTGGTAAATCCCTATGCTGTATTGAAATTTAGAGTCAGGCAGTAGCTAGAGACGTAAAACAGAACGTCCCTGAACTCGGAAAGTGAAGATATGCTATGTTATAGAGATGATCTAGAATGTTACTGGTACCCAAGTAGTACCCTGAAAGATCTGCCTTTTGTACGCAATTCCACCTGAAAAATAGCATCTGACTCCACACAAAGATAGAGTGCAGAACAGGGCCTGCTAAGTTAGTAATGGGAAACAATCATCTGAAAGGAGACCATCCGAAATACAGGTGACAAAGCTTTTGCCCTTCGCCTGCCAATCCCTGAGCACAGCTTTCTGGGTTCAGTTCCATTTTAAGATCAGAGGGCTTGGCCTCAGATAAATAAAGCAAAGATAAATAAAGCAGCAAAGAAAGCTGTTGTGCTGTTTCCTTAGCTAAACCCTGGTACTCTGTGTACCCCTTGTCATGTCTGTGGGTTGTATATAATGAAAAAAACAGATCTAAAACAGTATAAAGCCCCTTTTTGTCCCAGGTAATGGTGTCCAGACTCCGCAGCTCTTGCAGGCATCCACTGACACTAGCAAAACCATTGGCTTTCAGTGACTGCTGTGATCCAGCACCAAGCCCAGGAGCTGACGCAATCAGTACCGGGGCTTCCAATCGCTTCATACGAGCATGGCACTTCCCTTCAGTACAAAGGCCTGGACAGTGCTGTTGGAGCTCTGTCCAGCCTATCCTTACAGAAGTGATCTGCTGTTGCACGGTTGCATGAGAAGTATGGATCTTGTCAGTGGCCAGTAAGAAAATAATGTTAAAGAATGTGTAATTAAAACAAAATAAAAAAGCTGGGACACTGTAAAATCTGTAAAAACATAAGCCAATGATTTGCAAATCTCAAACCCATATTTTTTGACAGAAAATAGGAAAAATATTAAAATGTTTAAACTGAGAAAATGTACCATTTATAGAAGGGAAAAAAAGAATAAATAAATAAAATAAAAATCGGTAATTTTGAAATTGATGGCAGCAACACGTCTCAAAAAAGTTGGGACAGGGCCACTTACCACAGTGTAGAATTGTCATGACCTTGCAGTAATACTTTCATGACCTGTCTGTCTCTTACCTGGTCTGTGTATCAGCCTTGAAGCTTGTACTCTCACACCTGCAAGCTTAAGTAATCTTCCCTCTGTGTGGCTCCACCCTAGCCTCAACAGGAACCACTATTTAACACCGTGTTCTCCAAACCTGCCTTGCCATGCAATTATGTGCGTTTGGCTTCCTGCTTGCCGTGTGCTCTAAGTTTGTCTCTGTTACCGATCTTGACGTGTTCCCGACTATCCCTGTCTGCTTATGACCCTAACCTTTGGCGTGTTCTGAAATAAAAATACTGTTGACTGCGCTACCCTGCTACTTTAAAATTAGATACACCACTCTTTATGGATTCTGTGTATACCCAAATCAGTTGTGCAACCAAAATTCCATACTACATCAAAAGTATACCAACTTATAATGTCCAAATAATTAAAAGTGCAATGTGCCAATACAAAAATTTCATAAAACCACATTAGAATATAATTACTAAAAATTATAGGACTATATTGTCCAATTTGTGCTATGTGCAATGTGCTAATTATTACAAGGTGCACTGTGAACAGTCCTTTATGGATAAGAAATTCCTGTGCTTGTCAGATTAATCATCCGTTTCTCCTCGTGACACTTCCACCATTTGAGTGACAATGCCACCACCACATGAATTGAACACTCACCGGATGCTGGTAAGTATGCGCCTTTGGTTCATTTAGAAGGGATAACCACTCCACCTGTAACGTTTTCCTTGCTGACCCCAATTGCTATAGGCTAGCCATATCCATCCTCATAAAAAAAAAAAAAAAAAAAAAAAAAAAGACAGCGATCATTGCGCAATATATAATTGATATTTATTTAAATATAGATACAAAAGACTATACACTCACATTTTCTGGTGCTCATAAGCCGGCACCAAGCTGTTCCAACGGTTAGTAATGGGTGAAAAGATCTCGTGTTATTGTTCCTGGGCCGGCGTGCGGTGCAAGCCTTGTTTTCGCCCGGCCTGCGTTCCACACCTCGCTCTCGTCCAGCCGGAAGTAGCGTAACGACGTGATAAAAAAATTCCCAGCAGCCTCTACGCGTTTCGCAATAACGATTGCATCATCTAATTTTAAAGTAGCAGGGTAGCGCAGTCGACAGTATTTTTATTTTATTTTATATCACTCATTTTGGGTGGATTTTTTTAAACCAAATTGGTATTTAGGTTTATTCACCTAATATATTGAAGGTATATATGCGCCTGTGACTCTCACATACTTATTTGGCATGTTCTGGACTATCCTGTTTGCCTGTGACCCTGACCTTTGGCGTGTTCTCTGTTATCCTTGTCTGCTAGTTGCCCCGACATTTGGCTACCTCCTTACTATCCCTTGCTGTCCTGGGCTGCTGTTTCCTCTCCATCCTCCTGTAGTCTACCGTGAGCGTGAGCTGGGAGACCCTGGGGGCCGCAACCTGGAGCCAGTTGCAGCCCAGTCCTTCCTCACCACTAGAGGCTCTGGTTAACACCTGCTGGCTCTTAGACTCCGCGCCCTGGGGAATCTATGCTCTAACTCCCTGTGGGATCTGTGTTGGTGCTCCAGGGGACCTGCCTTCCTGAACCACCCCGAGTTCCATCCGCAGCAGTCAGCCTTAGGGCCCACTATCTTAGTGGTGCAGTCCTGACCCCAACGGGGTGCATCTGTTACCTGGACTCAGGTGACCTGGCAGTTTGCAAGGCCATGGACCCGGCTAATGTGGCGCTACCTGCCGATGATCAGCTACAGGGCATAGTCTACAGACTCGAGACCCAGGAATTTAAATCAGACCCAGATGATGCGATTCCTTCAGGATTTAGCTTCCCGCTTTAACAACTTCAAGCCTCCTTAGGATCCCCGGTTCCACAACAGCAATCGGCTGCCGTATCAGCTCCGCTTACAGTTGCAGCCGCTAACCCTTTGCACTTACCAGCTCCGTCCCGTTACTTTGGGGATTCCAAGGCCTGCAGAGGGTTCCTTAGCCAGTGTACCATTCATTTCGAACTCCAGCCCCAAAACTTCCAGTCTGATCGGGCAAAGGTGGCGTATATTATTTCTCTCCTGTCCAGCAAGGCTTTAGCTTGGGCTGCCCCTATGTAGGAGAGTTAAGACCCAGTGGTTTCCAGCCTCTCTAACTTTTTGAAACTCTTCCGGAATATCTTCGAGGAACCAGGTCGTGTCTCTTCAGCGGCCAGCTCCCTTTTACGTCTCCACCAAGAGTCTGCTTCTATGGGACAGTATGCTCTTCATTTCCGCATACTGACGGCTGAGCTGAGCTGGAACAACGAGGCCTTAGTCGCAACCTTTCTGCATGGCCTTTCTGATAGAGTGAAGGCCGAATTAGCAGGAAGAACCATCCCCACTGATCTGGACGAAGTTATCTCCCTGTGTAACCAGACTGATATTTGTTTTCAGGAAAGGACCCTAGAAAAGCGATGCCAGCACTCCTTGGTCCTTAGTCAGCCCGAGTTCCCCTCTTTTCATCCTGTGGAGCATCTCCTGCTGGCTGAGGAACCCATGCAGCTGGGTCAGACCAGGCCATCCCCCGAGGAACGTGCTAGGCACAGAACTCTGGGCCTGTGTCTCTGCTGTGGGGGCAAAGGTCATTTTCGTGACACATGCTCATTTCGTCCAGGAAAAGCTCGAGTAATACATCTGGAAGGTGGAGTATTGGACCCAGAAAAGTCATCTTCTCGTCCCCTCCTTTCGGTGTTTCTTCATTTTGGCGTTTCCTCCCACTTGGCTTATCTGGATTCGGGAGCCGCTGGCAACTTCATGGACTGGAGAACTGCATCGTCCATGAACCTTACCCTTTTGCCCCTCACCACTCCATTGGTGGTCTCGGCGATTGATGGCACTGGCTTGGGGTCCCTCCTGTTTCTCTTCCTGCCTACTCAAGGTTGCCCCCTAAAGGGGAGACTTCCCATAGCTACCACCTCAGTATCCTCTGCCCTTCCCGCTGCATATAGTGATTTCCGGGATGTATTCTGTAAAAAGTCTGCTGAGGTGCTTCCTCCTCACAGGTTCTTTGACTGTGCCATTGACCTTGTTCCAGCTCTACCCAGGGGTCGTACCTACCATTTCTCCTTCCCAGAGACCCAGGCCATGTCCGAGTATGTTGTGGAAAATCTAGAAAAAGGATTCATCCGGAAATCCTCATCGCCTGCAAGAGCAGGGTTCTTTTTTTTGTTGCCAAAAGGATGGTACCCTAAGACCCTGCATTGACTACCGAGACCTAAACGCAGTAACGATCAAAAATTGATACCCCCTACACCTAATATCGGAACTATTCGACAGGTTGAAAGGTGCCTCTGTTTTTACCAAGTTGGATCACAGGGGTGCATACAATTTGATCCGAATATGGGAACGGGTTGAATGGAAAACTGCGTTTAACACTAGAGATGGACATTACAAGTACTTGGTCATGCCCTTTGGTTTGTGTAACGCCCCAGCAGTGTTCCAAAACTTTGTTAACGAAATCTTCAGGGATCTGCTTTACCAATTTGTTGTCATCTACCCGGATGACACATCCTCATCTTTTCAGATAGTCTGTCGGTTCACAGAGACCATGTCCGGATTGTACTTCAGCGCCTTCGAGAAAATAATCTGTACGCCAAGCTGGAGAAATGTTCTTTTGAATGTTCTGAAGTCCTGTTTCTGGGATGCTTCGTCTCTAACCTCAGTCCTCGTATTGATCCTGGGAAGGTCTCGGCCATTACCAACTGGCCTCTTCCTGCCGGCCTCAAGGCCAGGCAGCGCTTCTTTGGGTTCACTATTACAGGCAGTTCATTAGGAATTACTCTATTGCTGCGCCAATTATCGCCTTGACCAAGAAGGGTGCTAATGCCAAGGAGTGTTCCCCCGAAGCTCTCTGCCTTTTAGGATTTGAAACGCCTTCATTTCTGGACATTTGTTGGAGGCGACCTGATCCAGGGGATCCATTTTTTATTGAAGTGGACGCTTCCTCAACTGGGGTGGGAGCCGTGCTGCTTCAATCCTTTGGGAAAAAGGGTCTACCATGTGCGTTTTTCTCCAGAAAATTTTCTCAGGTGGAGAAGAATTACACTATTGGTGATAGGGAACTTCTTGCGATTAAATTGGCGTTGGAGGAGTGGCGTCATCTCTTGGAGGGTCCCCCACATAACAATTTTCACTGACCATAAAAATCTGCAGTACTTACAGAATGCCAAACGATTGAATCCCAGACAAGCCAGGTGGAGTCTCTTCTTTTCCCGTTTTAACTTCACCATTACGTTTAAATCCGGTTCCTGCAACAGTCGGGCTGATGCACTCTCTAGATCTTTTGACATTCAGGATAAGGAGCCTACCATTGAACCTGAGCCGATTATCCCTACTTCATGCATCCTTGCCCATTCTACCACCATGAAGTCAAAAATTCCTACTGGCAAGACCTTCGGCCCCACTGAACTAAGAGTTAAGATCCTTCGTTGGGGACATGACTCCAAGGTGGCAGGTCATGCTGGGTTTCTTCGATCCTTCCTCCTCATCAGTCGCCACTACTGGTGGCCTACTCTCCGTTCGGATGTCAAAGACTAGGTTAAGGCTTGTCATGTCTGTGCCCATTCCTCCATGCAGGCTCCTGCTGGTCTTTTCATGCCCTTGCCCATTCCCAAGGAGCCCTGGTCTCACATAGCCATGAACTTCATCACGATCTTGCCCCTTCTGAGAAGAATACGGTCATTTGGGTGGTAACTGATCGATTCTCCAAGATGGCCCATTTTGTTCCTCTCCCTGGTCTCCCTTCAGCTCCTGCCTTGCTTCCTATTTTCCTACGAGAGATTTTCCATCTTCATGGTGTCCCTTCCCATGTCGTTTCGGACAAGGGTGTTCAGTTTACTTCTCTCTTTTGGAGAGCCTTTTGCAAATCCCTCAACATTACCTTGGATTTTACCTCTTCTTACCATCCCCAATCCAATGGCCAGACTGAAAGGGTTAATCAGGAGTTGGAGGTCTTTCTCCATACCTTGGTCTCGGCTCATCACGATGATTGGGCATCACTACTCCCGTGGGCAGAGTTCTCCCACAACAATCATGTCAACGTCAGTTCTCAGAAGACACCCTTTGTCACTGTTTATGGAAGACATCCTCAGCTCCCTCTCCCTATGACCTGTTCTTCCGACATCCCAGCTTTGGCTACCATTCAGGAATCATTCAATTCAATGTGGGTTGACATTCGTGATTCCTTCCAGAAAGCTGTCAACAAATTCAAAAGTTTTGCTGACCGTCGCAGGCGTAAGCCGCCTTCTCTACAGCCAGGAGACAAAGTCTGGCTTTCTACCAGGAACACTCCGGGTTCCTTCTCTCAAGTTTGCCCTGAGATTCATTGGTCCTTACAATATAATTTCTAAGCTGAATCCGGTTTGTTTTAAACTCCAGATCCCCATACCTACATGAAGAAATGGTCCCAAATCATCGAACAACCCATCCCCATCCCTCAATGGCAGAAAATATGGGAAGATACGTCCAAATTCTCACGATGTGTAGAGCAGAGGGAGACGTCCTATAAAATATTACTATTTTGGTACAGAACTCCGGAGGTCCTACATAGATACGACCCCAAGGCTGGGGGGTACTGTCATGACCTTGCAGTAATACTTTCATGACCTGTCTCTTACCTGATCTGTGTATCAGCCTTGAGGCTTGTACTCTCACGCCTGCATGCTTAAGTAATCTTCCCTCAGTGTGGCTCCACCCTAGCCTCAACAGGAACCACTATTTAACACTGTATTCTCTAAACCTGCCTTGCAATATTGTGTGTTTGGCTTCCTGTTTCCTGCTTGCCGTGTGCTCTAAGTTTGTCTCTGTTACGGATCTTGGCGTGTTCCCGACTATCCCTGTCTGCTTGTGACCCTGACCTTTTGGTGTCTTCTCAACTAACCCTGTTTGCCTGTGACCCTGACCTTTGGTGTGTTCTCTGTTATCCTTGTCTGCTAGTCGCTCCGACATTTGGCTACCTCCTTACTATCCCTTGCTGTCCTGGGCTGCTGTTTCCTCTCCATCCTCCTGTAGTCTACCGTGAGCGTGAGCTGGGGGTCCCTGGGGGCCGCGACCTGGAGCCAGTTGCAGCCCAGTCCATCCTCACCACTAGAGGCTCTGGTGAACACCTGCTGGCTCTTAGACTCCGCGCCCTGGGGAATTTATGCTCTAACTCCCTGTGGGATCCATGTTGGTGCTCCAGGGGACCTGCCTTCCTGAACCACCCCGAGTTCCATCCGCAGCAGTCAGCCTTAGGGTCCACTATCTTAGCGGTGCACTCCTGACCCCAAAGGGGTGCATCTGTCACCTGGACTCAGGTGACCTGACAAGCATCCCCTCTTTTAACAACACTTTGTAAATGGCTGGGAACCGAGGAGGCCAGTTGCTGGAGTTGCGCTAAATATTTTCACTTGGTTAAAAGGTCTGGACTGCAGGCAGGCTAGTTAAGCACTCAGACACTACTACAAAGCCATGCTGGTTTCATTGATGCAGTATGCTGTTTAATATATGCAAGGCCTTCCCTGAAATAGATGTCTGGATGGGAGCATATGCTGCTCTAAAACCTGGATATATCTTAACATTGATGGTGCTTTTCCACATGTGCAAGCTGTCCATTCCATATGCATTAATGTACCCCCATACCATCAGAGATGCAGGCTTTTGAACTAAGCGCTGATAACAAGCTGCAAGGTCCCTCTCCTTATTAGTTCGGAGGACGCGGCGCTCATGGTTGCCAAAAGGTATGTCAAATTTTATGTTGTGATGTAGCTTTGAAACAAATCAAGCTCCCTAAAATTAAAAGCATATGTTCAGTTTGTAAAACTATTCCACTATGCTACATAAAAGTTGCACTATGTGATACAATTTTAATCAGCTAACTTTGTTGATTATATTTTGCGGTAAAAGTACAGACGTGTGCAAATTACATTAATACTATGTACTTAAAAATTACAGGAAAAAGCAATGAGTTTGATTTTTTTAAATTATTTATTCCCAATATAAAATAAGGGAATAGAATATACAATATGTGCTCAAAGGCTGTGCAGTGAAGGAAATCTAGTCCTGCATTTGTCTAAAAAAAATATATGCACTAATCATCTACAGCAGTGGTCTCCTGACACCGACATCAATGATGGGTCACTATTCCTGACACCAATGATGGGGCACTATACTTTCCATTGATACCAATAATGGGCACTATTCCTGCCACTGATACCAATGATGGGGCACTATTACTCCCATTAATACCAATGATGGGCAATATTCCTCCCATGGACACCAAAGATGCATTGTATACTTCCACTGATGCCAAGACAATTTACTCCCAATGGTCACAGTCTGGCCCCCCATAAAATCTGAAAGACAGTAAACTGGCCCATTGTTTAGAAAGTTTGGAGACCCCTGATCTACAGTATATGGTTGGGACATACTATATATGTATCTGAGCTGTATATTAAGCGGTTTAGCTGGAATTTCAACATTAAACTTTTATATAATATCATTCTAATCATTTTGGTAAATATCAGATCGATTCAGTTTACAAGCAGATATAAATTCAGCCAGGAGAAACATTTCATAGTCAAAATAATATCAAACGTTATCCAATTAAGTTTTTTTTCTTCTTAAGCAGACTCCTAACCTGGATTTCTATCAAAACAAGAAGCATTTTGAGCCAAATGGTCAGTGATGATTGTGGAAAACTGTAGAACCTTTTTTTTAGCATTCTCTATATCTCCTGGCAATAACTATAATTAGTTTATTTTTCTACTTCTGTCTCCTTGTTCAGTAGGTACTGTATATACAGTGCCTTGAAAAAGTATTCATATCCCTTGAAATTTTCCACATTTTGTCATGTTACAACCAAAAACTTAAATGTATTTTATTGGGATTGTATGTGATAAACCAACACAAAGTGGTACATAAATTGTGAAGTGGAAGGAAAATGATAAATGGTTTTCAATTTTGTTTACAAATAAATATCTGAAAAGTGTGGCGTGCATTTGTATACAGCACCCTTTACTCTGATACCCCCCAACTAAAATCTAGTGGAACCAATTGCCTTCACAAGTCACCTAATTAGTAACTAGTAACTAGAGCCCACCTGTGTATAATTTAATCTCAGTATAAATACAGCTGTTCTGTGAAGCCCACAAAAGGTTTGTTAGAGAACCTTGGTGAACAAACATCATGAAGGCCAAGGAACACACCAGACAGGTCAGGGATAAAGTTGTGTAGTTTAAAGCAGGGTTAGGTTATAAAAAAATATCCCACTCTTTGAACATCTCACAGAGCACTGTTCAATCCATCATCCGAAAACGGAAAGAGTATGGTACAACTGCAAACCTACCAAGACATGGCCGTCCACCTAAACTGACAGGCCGGGCAAGGAGAGCATTAATCAGAGAAGCAGCAAAGAGGCCCATGATAACTCTGGAGGAGCTGCAGAGATCCACAGCTCAGGTGGGAAAATCTGTCCACAGGACAACTATTAGTAGTGCACTCCACAAATCTGGCAAGAAGAAAGCCATTGTTGAAAGAAAGCCATACGAAGTCCTATTTTCAATTTACGAGAAGCCACGTGGAAGACACAGTAAACATGTGGAAGAAGGTGCTCTGGTCAGATAAGATCAAAATGAAATTTATGGCCTAAAAGCAAAACGCTATGTGTGGTGAAAACTAACACTGCACATCACCCTGAACACACCACTCCCACCATGAAACATGGTTGTGGCAGTATCATGCTGTGGGGATGCTTTTCTTCAGAAGGGACAGGGAAGCTGGTCAGAGTTGATGGGAAGATGGATGGAGCTAAATACAGGGCAATCTTAGAAGAAACCCTATTAGAGTCTACAAAAGACTTGAGACTGGGTTGGAGGGTCACGTTCCAACAGGACAACAACCCTAAACATACAGCCAGAGCTACAATGGAATGGTTTATATCAAAGCATATTCATTTGTTAGAATGGCCCAGTCAAAGTCCAGACCTAAATCCAACTGAGAATCTGTGGCAAGACTTGAAAATTGCTGTTCACAGACGCTCTTCATCCAATCTTGAACTATTTTGCAAAGAAGAATGCACAAAAACGTCACTGCTGGTAGAGACATCCCCAAAAAGACTTGCAGCTGTAATAGCAGCGAAAGGTGGTTCTACGAAGTATTGACTTAGGGGGGCTGAATACAAATGCACACATCACTTTTCATATATTTATTTAAAAAAAATGTTGAAAACCATTTATCATTTTCCTTCCACTTCACAATTATGTGCCACCTTGTGTTGGTCTATTATATAAAATCCCAATAAAATACATTTACTTTTTGGTTGCAACATGACAAAATGTGGAAAATTGCAAGGGGTGTGAATACTTTTTCAAGGCACTGTACTATTAGGCATTTGCTGTCAGTGCTTAGGGCAGCTGGGTTAGGAGTGGGAGAACCAAGACTTAAAATCTATAAATTGTGATAACTTTTCTTTTTTGTTTCCATCTCCTATCCACCTCTGGACAATTGTGGCTAAAAAAGTCCAACTCTGGGAAACTTGAAAATGATCCCTTGCAGTGGGGCTGCACCCACACAGCAGAGGGTTAATTGCTTGTTGAGGTCTAGGAGACTTAATAAAATAGGTTTACCTACCCTATCTGTTGTGCCGCTAGACTGGTCCATGCAGCATCTTCTACCCTACATTCCAGTTGTCTCAGGTCCTAATATCATCAAGAGCAATTCAGGATGTATAGTCTTGCAATGGGCATGATAATTCAAAGAGATAGTTCACCATTGGAGCGTGGGGGAATCCCACCTGCTGGGTGAGCTAAGGATCAGGTTAGGTAAAAGCAATTCTCTCTCCTAGACAAAATGAGCAATTCATCTTTCAACTGCAAGGGATCATTTTCAAGTTTCCTGCAGTTGGGCTTTAATTCATCAAGAGGACTTTTTGGGTGTAGGGGATGTAGAGGAGTCAGAAGATAAAGAAAACATAAACCATTTCTCCTCTCTCTTTAGTGCCCTGTACTGTTAAAAAATAGATATAAAGTGCTGGTTCCAATACAGCCTAGCATTAATTTTTACTAAAATAATCACATGGCACAAGGGGCAAGGCTTAGCTAAAGAGAGTCATCATTCAGGAGTGCCATGGGAGCCTGGTGCCTTAAAGCCCATTTCTGGGAAAAGCTTGTGAAAAAAATATATGCTGCATCTTCAGAAGCCTATTTTTCCCACTCATCTCCCTCCGTGTGCATGTTTTGCCGGTGCCACTTTTGGAAATGATGCCCAGTGGATCCAGTGCTGCAGTCTGTGCCTGCACTGAATGGTTGCCTCTTCCCAATTTCATCAGGCTGTGCAGTCTGAGGGGACCCTGCCACTGGACATCAATAGGAAGTGCCCATATCACTTAGGTAGCGACGTGGACACCCAAAGATAGATATTCCTGCTCTGTAGTGAAAAAGATAGAAGACTAGAGACCAACAGATTAGGGTGAATATTTTATTTTGAGCTTTTGGTTGGGAATGTTTAAAAACTACGAAAATAGTTGGGGGGGGGGGGGGGGGGCAAATTAATGCCGAGTTCAAATTTATTATAGCCACTGCCATTTTTAAAAAGCTATTGAATAGAAGAGCAGAGAAAAGCTAAATGGATATGCACAACAACCATTTCCCTACCAGCTCTAATTTTCTAGTGCAGGTTAAAGCAGACTTTCATCCTCTTCCGCTACTTCCCTCCACTCCACCCCTCCTTCCATCTGCTGTATGTAATGCATTGTTTCTACCGTTTTTTGTAAAAATGTCCGACCCTGCCTCTCCATGCACATCAGTCACCATAGGCAAATGAAGTGCACACTACCCGCTGTGCCTCCTGGGATATGTACGTAACGTATCCCAAGAGGCATAGCCTTCTATTCACAAAAGGTGGAGCGTCATCGGGAGGCCGGCCCACTGAACCAGGAAGAGCTGGTGGGCCTCTCAATGACGTCAGAAAGCACATGGCGGAGCAGGACAGAGCTGTGGCCAGGCATGAGAGGATCTCAGCGTGACATTGCTGGATCCGCTGGATGGGCAAGTATCTGAATTCTGCAGATACCACCTTAAAGCAGAGTTCAAGTCATTTTTTGTTTATTAAATGTCAGTAGCTACAAAAAGTGTAGTTGCTGACTTTTAACAACCAACCACTTACCTGTCCCACGATCCAGTGGTGCACTCACCCCAGCCTTGTTCACCCAGTGTCCTCCCTCGGCAGCACCAGCATCTTTACCATCTTTACTATGGGGACCTGGCTGTGACGGCTTGCGGCTTCACAGCTGGGTGCCCACTGCGCATGGGAGAGTGGCGCTGCGCTCTGTGACTGGTCCCAAAGTCTTCTGGGACCTGTCATGTGTCCCAGAAGACTTTGGGATGGAGAACTTCCACTTCTGATCACCTAAAGCGACCAAAACGGAAGTGGGAGCGGGTACCTGTCAAAATCAGGTACTTGCTCCCCCCTCCTCCCCAAAAGCTCAGTTTCACAAACAGAAGCTGGGGAGGAGGCCTTAAAGCGAAACTTTCCTGTTTGGGTGAAGCTCCGCTTTAAGGTAAGGGGGGATGTAATAAAATAAAAAACAGGGGTGGCGGGTGCAGATCCTCTTTAAGCTAATGAAGGCAAGCAGTTAACTGGTTATTACAGGCCACAATGATTTCAGTGTTACCTTTGGGTTTTTGTGGTTGTATGAACAATGTTAATGGTTTCTTCTTTTATAGGTGTAAATATAGAGGACCTGCTTACTAAATGGAAAGATGATTATAAAAGGCTGGAGGTGAATCATTCCTATATTCAATGGTGAGTTATCATTTATTACTTAAAAGCGGAAGTAAAACCACCAAACTAAATTTGAAAATTTGGGCCCTCGGGAGTTTTTTTAGCACGATGTGCAAGCATACACAGCATATTAGCACATCATGGCAGACCTAACAAAGCAGTCCCTTCCAGCACCACAATGTCAGGGCTTCCCTCCATCTTCTTTCAGTTTTTTTCTGAGTTTGGGGTCTTTGGCCACTTGAATGGCCAGGCCTGGATTAGATAACTTGCACCCATACACATGGAAGTTTCTTTTGTCCCTCCACAGGCTTGAGATGGTACGTGCGCGGCTTAATGTACACTAGTGGAAAAAAGTGCTGACAAGCTGGTAGAAGCATCGGTGACAGAAGATAAAGATGCTGTCTTAAAAAAAAGAAAAAGAAAAAGCTTGGCTGTCAGCAATATTTTTTTTAAATCAATTTACTTCTACTTTAAAGTGCAATTCCACTTTTAAAAAATAAGTTACCCAACATTGTAAGAAATATAAAAAGCAGCTCTTGCTGCAATATTCACCTCCTATCTGTTGTCCCCTGTCAGAGTTATTCACTTATAGCTTATGCACAGAACTAAAATAAATAAAATACATTTCATGTATATATTAAATATTGCATAAAAAGTGCCTTGAAAAAGTATTCATACCCCCTTGAAATTTTCCACATTTTGTCATGTTACAACCAAAAACGTAAGTGTATTTTATTGGGATTTTATGTGAGAGACCAGGGGTCTCCAAACTTTGGCCCTACAGTTGTTCAGGAACTACAATTCCCATCATGCCTAGTCATGTCTGTGAATGTCAATTTTACAATGTCTCATGAGACGTGTAGTTCAGCAACAGCTGGAGGGCCGTAGTTTGGAGATCTCTGTGATAGACCAACACAAAGTGGCAGGAAAATGATAAATGGTTTTAAAAAGTTTTTTCAAATAAATATCTGAAAAGCGTGGTGTGCATTTGTATTAAGCCCCCTTCACTCTGATACCCCTAACAAAAATCTAGTGCAACCAATTGCCTTCAGAAGTCACCCAATTAGTAAATAGAGTCCACTTGTGTGTAATGTAATCTCAGTATATATATACAGCTGTTCCATGAAGCCCCCAGGGGTTTGTTAGAGAACCTTAGTGAACAAACAGCATCACGAAGGCCAAGGAACATACCAGACAGGTCAGGGATAAAGTTGTGGAGTTTAAAGCAGGGTTAGGTTATAAGAAAATATCCCAAGCTTTGAACATCTCACAGAGCACTGTTCAATTCATCATCCGAAACTGGAGTATGGCACAACTGCAAACCTACCAAGACATGGCCGTCCATCTAAACTGACAGGTCGGGCAAGGAGAGCATTCATCAGAGAAGCAGCCAAGAGGCCCAGGCAACTGAATGAGCTGCAGAGATCCACAGCTCAGGTGGGGGAATCTGTCCACAGTATTAGTCATCTGCCCCACAAATCTGGTCTTTATGGAAGATTGGCAAGAAGAAAGTCATTGCTGAAAGAAAGCCATAAGAAGGTCTACTTGCAGTTTGCAAGAAGCCATGTGGGGAACACAGCAAACTTGTGGAAGAAGGTGCTCTGGTCAGATAATACCAAAATTTAACTTTTTGGCCTAAAAGCAAAATGCTATGTGCGGCAGAAAACGAACACTGCACATCACCCTAAGCACATCATCCCTACCGTGAAACATGGTGGTGGCAGCATCATGTTGTAGGGATGCTTTTCTTTAGCAGGGACAGGGAAACAGGTCAGAGTTGATGGGAAGATGGACAGAGCCAATTACAGGGCAATCTTAGAAGAAAACCTGTTAAGAGTCTGCAAAAGACCTGAGACTGGGGCGGAGCTTCGCTTTCCAGCAGGACAAGGACATACAAACATACAGCCAGAGCTACAATGGAATGGTTTGGATCAAAGCATATTCATGTGTTAGAATGGCCCAGTCAAAGTCCAGACCTAAATCCAATTGAGAATCTGTGGCAGGACTTTGCTGTTCACAGACGCTCTCCATCCAATCTGACAGAGCTTTAGCTGTTTTTGCCAGGAAGAATGGGCAAAAATTTTACTCTAGATTTGCAACGTTGATAGAGACATCCCCAAAAAGACTTACGGCTGTAATTGCAACGAAAGGTGGTTCTACAAAGTATTGACTCCGGGGGGCTGAATACAAATGCACGCCACACTTTTCATATACTTATTGTTAAAAAGTTTCGAAAACCATTTATTATTTTCCTTCCCCACTTCACAATTACCGCTGTGCCATAAAATATTGCAACAACCGCCATTTTATTCTCTAGTGTCTCTGCTAAAATATATATATATATATATATATATATATATATATATATATATATATATATATATATATACACACACACACACACACACACACACACACACACACACACATACATAATGTTTGGATGATGTTTGGAAGTCCTAAGTAGTTTTCCAGCAGATTTTAACTTGTAAGCAAGTGTCAGAAAAAGGCTTAGTCTTTAAAGTGATTATATAAAGGTTTGTTTAACCTGTGGCTTTGTATAAGTAAAAGGCAGGCTTGATCCACCCGCTGGACAATTTTTAGGCATTCTGCTAAGGCACCCTTGAAGAAACCTGAAGGCAGGTTGTAAGTTTTACAAGGTAAAACAATGCCAAAAAATATACAGCAGTACGTTCAATACATCAATAACATGAAAAAAGCCAGTCTGCCTATTTAGCATACTTTGGATATAGGCCGGTTCAATATAGATACATAAGTATATGTTAGTTCGGCTTGATTTCTGTGTAGTAAATTGTAAAATATCCATACTATAATACAACCAAAAATCACTTGTTTTAAGGCCTTGTTACATGAATCAAGAAAGAGAGGGGAAGAAGAGGATAGAGAGGAATAGAGAGGGAGGGAAACGAGGGTAGAAAATAGGTAGGGGTGAGGGAAGTCAAGACAGATGAGCAGGCCCTGGTGCAGCACATTGGAGGGTCTGGGCAGAGTCCATTAAATTAGGTGGTGTTAGCAAGGTTTTTAGGGTATCTGAGGTGGAATAATCAATCCAGATAAGCTATGGGGTTTTGAATTTATCAAAGGTATCATTATCAAGGGCTATCATCTCTTCCATTCGCATAATATCATTGACAATAGAGACCCAAGAGGACAGAGGCGGCGTAGTATTGGTTTTCCAATAGAGGGGTATAAGTTGTCTAGTTGCTGAAAGAAAAAAATCGAAGTAGGGTTCGTTTTTGCGAGGGTATGGAGCCCGGAAGCATGGACAACAGTGCTACTTCTGTCGTACGTACCGTTGGCCTATCGTAAAGGCTACTATATATGGCAAAGACCTGGGACCAAAGGGGCTGTATGGCATTGCAGTCCCACCATATATGGAGATAGCTGCCATCTGTTTCTCCACATCTCCAACAAGACGTAGGGGTGGATGGAAAAATTCTATGGAGTGATTGGGGGTCCCTGTACCACCTAGCCAAAAGTTTAAAGTTCTTCTCTTGTGTGTAACAAGAGATGGAGGATGTGTGTGTGTGAAGTGGAATGACTTTTGCCAGTCAACCAGTGAGAAGTCCCTTCCCAGATCCGTAGCCCACCTCCTCGTGTAAGGTGGAAGTTGATCGTGGATCAGTGAGTGTAGTAATTTGTAAATAGTGGATAGTAAATGTTTAGGTGTTTTCGAGAGAGAGCACAGCTGCTCGTAGCCAGTCAGAGGTCTATGTATGTGGCCGGAGGAAAACAGGTCAGAGCAAAAAAAGGATATACGTAGAGCTGTAAGCCAATTACTGCGGTCTCCCGGTAGAGCGGGTATACCCTCAGTTGGATGTATGAATGAGTTTGCAGTGGGCCAGGTGGCCCGTAAATATGAGCCCACTGTGTTGGATCCCACTCCCTGGGGGAGATTAGGATGATCAAAAAGTGAAGTAAGTGGTGAGGGGTCTGTGGACAGCACTGTTGATAGTCCCTTTTTGTACCACAGGTATAGTGCCGCAGTCGTTCATAGGGAAGAGTTTGATAGGAGAGACAGTTTTTCACCATATCCCCAAAGCAAAGCCCTAAGGTCAGAAATGGAGAGATCCTGTTCTATGGCAGTGGATGCCTTGGGGAATGGGCGAGGGAACCACTCGAGGATCCTAGAGAGGACGGCAGCCCTGTGGTACATTTCAAAGTCTGAGAGACCCACTCCGCCTCGTATATTAGGGTATGTTAAAGTATGGCGGATGGGGGACATTCCTTGTTGCCAGACGAAGCGTTTGGACATAGATCTCAGAGAGGTAAAGAATTGTTTAGGGATAATTATAGGTATCGTCTTGAATACGTAGAGTAATTTAGGGAGGGTGTCCATTTTAAGTGTATTGATGCGACCAAACCAGGTTAGCGGTGTCGAGTTCCAAGTATCTAACTCTTTCCGTATACGTGATAGAAGGGGGAGGTAGTTAAGATTGTAGAGATTTGACAAGTTGGATGGGATTATAATAGCAAGATAGGAAATGCCCTTTGATCCCCATTGAAATGGAAAGTTGGTCTGTACTTGTGTAAGGGTAGAGGGTGGTAAGGATATGTTGAGGGCCTCTGTCTTAGACATGTTAAGCTTAAAATTGCTCAGATCTCCAAATCTACGAAACTCCTGCATTAAAGAGGATAGTGATGTATGAGGTTGTTGAATATAAACGAGGAGATCATCGGCATAGAGCAAAAGTTTATATTCAGATGATGGCGTCTGTATCCCGTTATATTGCTATTCTGTCTAATGGCTGTTGCCAGGTGTTCCATCACTAAAATGAAAAGTAGGGGGGATAGAGGACACCCCTGCCTAGTTCCGTTCAAGATTTGAAATGAAGTGGATGAGGAGCCAAATAGTTGAACGCCGCAGTAAGAAGTGGGGCTAGGGAATGGGCGAAAGATTTGTAAAATCTGGGGGAGAAGCCATCAGGTCCTGGGCATTTTCCCGGTTTCAATCCCTTAATAGCTAACAGAAAATCCGATGTCGTCAAGGGGTCATCTAGGTCTGTGAAAGCAGAAGGATCTATTTGTGGTAAGGCCGTTTCCGAAATGTAATTTTCCATGTCAGGGAGTCGTGTATCGTGTTCTTGAGACTGTTCAGGTCGTGTGGGGAGATTGTATAGTTGAGGGTAATAGTAATTAAAAAGCATCTGCAATGCCCCTGGGAGTTCGAATCTTTTGTTGGCCAGCAGTGCAAATGTATGGTATGGGGCGTCGTGGAGGACGAGGATGGAGGACCTTAGCCAGGTGTTGCCCGCACTTATTGGCCAGCATGTAATGGCGGTTTCGTCCTTTATCTCTAGCTATAAGGGTGTTTGCGTCTAAGATGCGGAGCAATTCTCTGCGGGCATTGGAGAGATCTACAAAGGTCCCGTGATTAAGGTCTTTCTTGTGTGCAATTTCTAGGGAATGGATAGAAGACAACAGTCTGGTGATATCGGTCGATCTAGCTTTCTTTAGCCGGGCGCCATGTTGGATGAAAATTCCCCGTAGCACACATTTCAGGGCTTCCCATTTAGTGAGTGAGTTGGTGTCATCTGAGCGGTGATCTTGAACAAAGTTCCGGATCGACTGCTCAATAGCTGTCACACAAGGGGTATCTTTTAATAGGTTGTCATTTAAGCGCCATGAAAATGTCCTGTGGGATTTGGGTGGATGGGCCAAGCTTAAGTGTGCGGGGGCGTGGTCCGACCAGAGAATATTACCAAGGGACGCCTGCAGAGGAATATCAAGTAGGGATTGGGACATGAGAAAATAGCCAATACGACTGTAGGAATTATGGGCAACCGAATAGCAGCTGTAATCTCTCTCGAATGGGTGTTGCACCCGCCAAACATCCACTAGTTGGGTAGAGTGCAAGAGTGATTTTATGTGTGTAAGGGTGGAGTGTGGGATGGAGGACTTACCGGAGGAGATGTCCACGGCTGGCGAGAGGGTCACATTGAGGTCTCCACCTAGAATGAAACAGGGACCTCCAAACGAGAGTAATTTGTCTATGATCATAGAAAAAAAGCTCCCCTGGTCCTGGTTCGGTCCATATACATTAGCAACTGTGAAAATAGAAGAGTTAGATTTTAGTTTAAGGAAAAGAAAACGACCTGCAGGGTCTATTGAGGAGTCTAGAACTTCTGGATGAAAGGATTTGTGAAAAGCTATTGACACCCCTTGGACTTAGCAAGTGGGTTGGTGCTATGGTACCATTGGTGGTAATGGGGTTTGTTCAGGGTTGGGATGGCCGAGCTCTTAAAATGCGTCTCTTTTAGGAGTAAGATTTGGGATTTAGCTTTATGAAAGTGATATAATACCTGGCTCCTTTTCTCTGGGATATTAAAGCCCCTGCAGTTAAAGGAGGCTAAAGTTATATGATCTAATGGAGACATGGAAGCGATGGAGTGGAAGAGTGCCCAGATTCCTCTGCTAGATCTCTAATGACCCATGTGTGCCCCAGGGCCTGCTCAGTAGGGGGGCAGGAGGAGGGGAAGAGGAGAGCGGAAGACAGAGAGGGTAAGTACAGTGAAAGAAAAGGAAAGAAGGAACTGAGGAAATCAAGAAAGGTGGACAGAAACCGTCTCCAGTGTGTAGAAATGGAGTACATCCGAAGGGCGGACATAAAGAGCCAACTTGAAAGACACAAGTAAAAGAGAGGGGTGAAACCACAAAGTGGCAACCTGAAAATAATCATGAAGTATAATGGCATAAAAAATAAAAAAAACATGCCAACAAAAACAGTGCAGTAATAAGCGCTATTGGTCCTATGTGGGGTTTAAATGTGGTAAGCGCACGGAGCGCCTGCCGATCCCGGGGTCCCCACCGTATAAACAACAATAGTAACCTAGTGACAACGCTCACATACAACCTTAACCATGTATCTTGTGTGATGGGCTTAGCCTGGCACATCTGCCTTTCTTCCACACTATGGTTGAAGTGCCCAACAAGGATCGAGGGCCTCTCATGCACTAAGATAGTACATGCGATGCTGTAGAGGTGGGAGAAGACGACAAGAGGTGGCAGTCATACTCTCTCTCAGGCAGGTTCAATTGAAGCTTAGTGTGGAAGGAAAGCATTAGTGTAGTAAATATATACCTGAAAAGAAAAAATGGATATAATAAAGAAGAAACCAAAATCAAAAATGTAGGAATAAACAAACCTTCCCATACCAACACCAACCCGCCTCCCCTCTCCCCCCTCCACAGCAAAAACAGTTAACCTATAACTGTGAGGAGTGAGAAAAAATTGCGAAGAACAAAACGTGGAGAAAGGCACAGTAAAAATAACAGAGAACAAAGTCTGTGTGCAGTTCTAGGTCAGCAGACCAGAAAACCTGGTGTTAGGGTCGGGGCCCTATTCTGGGGGTGAGCGAATGAGCTCTACTCCATTGAAGGAGCAGGAAAAGAAAAAAGGTAGAGTACTACATTCAAGTGGACATCAATTGTCAGGCAGTTTTTGGGGTGAAGATCTGGGGCGCTTCTGCTTGCCGGACTTCTGCCATTGCGGATTGAATGGGAGGCCAGGGGTGGAAGTTGGAAGAGGCCAATCTGGCAAAGAGACCTGTGGAAGCTCCAGGGTGCTCAGGAATCGTGGCAGGTCTCCCAGAGTGCGGAAGAGGGCCGTCTTGCCCTCATGGTAAACTCGCAGTTGAAATGGAAAGCGCCATTGATATCTAATTTGCCTCTCTTGCAGGAGTGAAGTTAGGAGCTTCAAGGAGCGTCTCATGGCTAGCGTTTGGCGGGAAAGATCTGGAAGTAGCATACCAGGGGTGTCATTAAGCCTGATGGAATCCTGTGTGCTAGCAGCTCGCATGATGTTTTCCTTTACTTTATAAAAGTGGACCCTACATAAAGTGTCCTGGACAAAAGCAAAGTCAGGGTTTCGTGGGCCTGAGGTCCTGTGCACTCTGTCCAGTTCAATGTGGGTGTCTTTGGGTTGTTGGAGTAGCTGATTGAAAATTGTAGTCACAGCCCCTGCCAGGTCTTTATGCTCAATGATTTCTGGGATACCACAGATTCTAATATTGTTCCGTCTGTTACGGTCCTCAATGTCATCTAGGTGGTACATGAGCTGCTGTATCAGGACAGTATGGGAGTTTAAAGTTTCCTCGTGGGATTGCAAAAGTATTGCATATACCTTATGCTCCACGTCCTCTATGCGGGTCCCCATATCTCTTTTAAGCTCTGCAATCTCCTACTTGTAAGTTTTCCCCATGCGGGAGATGTAATGTTCAAAATCAGCTTTAGTTGGGAGGGATCGCAGGTATGTGTGGAGGGATCGCATCTGCGATTCTATGTCCCATCCGTCCCCAGAGTTCAGGGATGCCTGAGAATGGCAGTAGGGGCTGTTAGGGCTATGAGGGCAATGAGGGCTCTAAGTCTGGTAGCGAGGCAGAACGGCCTCTGGAGCGTACCTGCATGGCGTCTGAGGGCTCAGAGCGGGCGGGGGACGGAGGTGCCGGCGCCATCTTGGGCTTCCCCTGAGCGTTGTAGGCTGCGGAAGCCCGGGTCACAAACTTGCCCAGATCACTTTGGGTACGATCGCTGGAGGGCTTGGGGTGTTCCTTGGGCTTTCCTTTGCCCATCGGTGTGGTATGGAGGCGATGTGAGGCGTAATGTCTGAATTATAGCCTCGTGGAGACCTGCAGGACCGGGAGCTGCTGCAAAGTGCGACCTACGGCTCCATGCGCTAGGCCACGCCCCCACTACAGCACTTTTTAGATAGAGTTGAAAATATCTACAGCTGTGCTATATCTTTACAAAACTGAGAATGCTTTGCAAAACCTGGTTGACTGGTGTAACATTTTATATAAAAAATATAAAAAAAGTATAGGTTAAAACTTTTTTTTTGTAATTGACAAAGAAACACTAAAATTTCACAGGAATGGACTTAAGCAGTTTACTAACCAGGGATCTATTTGAGGCACAGGTACTTACTGGCTGCTTGGGCTACCTGATTTAATATGGCTGTATCATATCTCAAGGAATCTTTAAAAATCTTAAAAAGAAACTCTAACACAGCGCTGTGTTCTGGCACCTGTACAGGGACTTCCTATGCTGTTCCCGAAACACAGACAAGTCAGGCTGAGTGCTGCTCAGTTATTCACAGGAAGCTTTGTATTTATGAATGATGAATACAAGGCTTCCTCTGATTGGCTGGTGTGGAGATCATGACATCATTCACCTGTACCTCTATCTCAGCCATTTAGAGGAAGCCTTGTATTCATTGATAAAACTATAAGGCTTTCTATGAATGGCTGAGCAGCACTCAGCCCAACTCAATTTTGTCGTATTTAGCCGATGCCAAATACAGTGTATATTCATTGCTCGCAGTGGACGCATGTATTATTTAAGGAAGAAGTTCCTTTGGATCAGCTTGGTCCAAACAAACTATTAAAGGTTAAATCAAAGACAAGGAAGGGGGACATAGGGGAGCCTAGACTGGCTACCCTACAAAAAAGGTATGTACAGTGAACCAACCACGGTATATTATATCATGTGAAAAATGTATTGACTTTATTGACACAATTTGGAAAAAATATTAATTGGCCCACACCTCCAAGCACCAATATAAAATGGTTAAAAATGAGAATGAACAACGTTGTCACTCTCACACACAGTGGTAACAGGGCCCCATCCACACTAACATGCATTCCAACATGTACCTCAAAACACTTCCGGGTATGAAGGCAAGAGAGAACTGGATAGGGGGTTTCTAGGTTACCTGCAATACTTACCCCATCCGGGGCTAAATTGTATGCTGGGGACACAACGGACTCCCATATGCCCTTAGCTCTTCGCCTATTTATACCAATCAGGAAGAAACTATAAACAATAGACTTTTGTAAAGAGCCTGGTAACGGGCTGCATATGTCAAGAAGCAAAACAAGCAGAGTCCTCATGTCTATGGATAGCACCGCTAGACGCCAACTCTACAGCCCCAGACTCTATAGTATTAAAAGTTAAATCAAACCTGGAATTCTCCTTTAAGCCTGGCCTCTGACATCACTAAAGGACTGCACTTAATATTTAGTGAATGGAATTCAACACAATGTTGTCAGACAATGCAGACATGCAACAGGAGTTAGTCAAAAAGGACAGGCATACTACTACACAAGATGGTCAGAGACTGACACATGCTACAGAAGATGACCAGAAACAGCAAACATGCTACAGTAGAAAATCAGAGATTGCAAGACAGGAGTTGTTGAAACCTTGGGAGATTGCTCTAGGAGACAGCCATAGACTGGAGACACATTAGATTGCTAAAAGTGCTTCAAGAAATGAGAACGCTCCCTATAGCCCCCCTAGAAAAAAAAAAAAGCCTTTTAATATGGAGAAACAGGGAGACTCTAATGGTTCTGTTATGGGTCCGAGTTATGGCCTGACCACAATAGTGTGTATATATACCCTATTCGCCCTACCCTATCCTGCTCACCAGGACAAAAACGCAGAGCGTGAATGGGGACACAAACACCAATACGATACTGTCAGAGGTTCTAGCACTTCTCTACTCTACAAAAAGTTTTGGCTTTGGATCCCTTTTAAATACATTTCAGACATCTCAGTTCATGCGTTGCAAGAGTAAATTCCACAAATATGTACAGTTTGTAACTTCTATTAATAGATTCTTCCTACAAAGGTTGATTTTTTAAACTTGTTTAATGCCTGTTTCACCGCAGGCTGTTTCCATTGCAGAATCATGGGAGAAATCCAAAAGCCAAACGGCTGACAGATCATGAGATTGAGGTACAGTACTCTAGTGGAATGTGCATTCCTTAGATCTTGAGACTCTGGATTGTGTATACTGTTCTGTAGGATCATAGAACACTAACATGTGTATACTGTACATAACACGGATGCATATTTGAGACCTTTTCTTACCCCAAATACCTTAAATTGTAAAATAAGAGAATAAAAATTTTTTTATATATTTTTTAGGGTTTGATGAGCTTAAAGTGTCAGTTTGCGGTAGATGTTGGAGAGTTAAGCCAATTATAAGGTTGTCTTTTATTTTCTATTATGGAGAATGTACCAGAAGGAGCTGGAACACTGAATGGCGAGTGGGAGCTCTCAGGTGGACAGTCAAGAAATACGGCAGGGAGAAAAAAAAAACATAAGAAGCTAGGGGCTGAGTCCACCTAGTTTTACCTATAGGTAAACTATCAGGAGAAAGATGACAATCCTAAATCATTGACAACTGACCATGCACTAGCAGATTTACAAACATTTGTATGAAAATTCTCAGTACATTCAATGACTTGGCAAATGTTGTTCAAAAAGGTACTTCAAAATTCTGTTTGCTTTTAACAATTGACTTTGGATTGAATGGACTTTCCCGAATGAAAAACCACAAACTTAGAAATTCCTTTGTTGGAGAAAACATTTCCATCCTGCTCTTTTGGATTTTTCTTGTCTGTTTCTTGGTAAAAAATGAATATCGATTTGACCTCACTGACCATTATATAAACAACTGTTTTTAACCACTTAATGACCGTGCTATAGCCAAAAGACAGCTACAGCACAGTCGTCCAGTTCTAGACATTCTTCCAGAACCACGCCACCTGCGGCACGCATCGGGCACACTCTGTTACCGCTGTGTCATCAGTGCCCTGAATTTCAGTGCCGCCTATCATTGCACATCAGTGAAGAAGAAAAATTACTTTTTTTTACAAAATTTTATAACAGAAGCGAAGAAAAACTTTTTTTCAAAATGCTTACCAAAAAATAAAAAACCCAATACGGATTAAATACCACCAAAAGAAAGCTTTATCTGTTTAAAAAACATGATACATTTAATTTGGGAACAATGTTGCATGAATGCGCAATTGTCATTCAAAGTGCGTCAGCACTGAAAGCTTAAAAAATTGACCTGGGCAGAAAGGGGGTGAAAGTGCCCAGTATTGAAGTGGTTAAGCAAAAAATTTCAAACAAAAACCTACTAGTGTATGGCCAGATTAAGCCAGCAGTGGACTCCTCACATCTCCACTCTGAGCTGAGACAAGTATGCAGCCAGAGAAATCAGATGAAACCCTCTACTCCTTATTAGCATACTTTTAACAGGTCAGCAGCTCAAAAGCTAGATTTTTCCCTGACAAGTTTTCTAATCTCTCCAATCACTGGTCATAATCAGCCAGTGTTCTGTCGAGATGTGCCCCCCATCGAATAGTACCCGGGATGTACTGCGCATGCGTCGTACGGAGCAGCGCAACAGCTGATTTGCCGACGTAACCAGGGCGCATGCGCACATCGTAGGAGGCATCTCTCGATGGGAGATACCATTTCACAGGCACAATTTAAACCTATACAAACAGCGGGGGGGACCGTAGTTGTCAGATTGTGCATCGCTGCTGCTGGAGGGTGGCTAGTGGCTGTGTTGAAGAGCTGGTTTTGTCTGTGTTGCAACCCGCCCTGTCACACAGGCAAAACCGCCCGTTCAACACAGCAAACCCGCCCTGCAACACAGACAAAACCAGACCATCAGCGCACTGTAAAGCCGCCCAGCAACAGCGAGTGACAATGTGAGAACTACAGTCTCCCCCCGCTGTTTACATAGGTTTCAATTGTGTCCGTGAAATGGTATCTCCCATTGAGAGATGGCTCCTACGACGTGCGCTTGCGCCCTGGTCACGTCACTCCAGCCGATCGGCAAATCAAACGAAGTGCGGCTCCATTCTGCGCATGCACTATTCGATGGGGGGCACTTCGACAGAACACCGGCAAGTTGAGAGGCCACCCCAAGACATGAATGTTCCACACAGTCATGTAAAATGGCATTGGGAAGCTATTGTCTCATGTTTGAGGGTGTTTTAAAGCCCAACATCACCTTGTGCATAAATATTACAGCATTTTTCAAAACAGGAAATCAACTAGGCTTGCAATACTTACCTCCTCACTTCCAAGTGGAATGATGCTCAAAGTCATCAAACCCACGTTATGCGAGTCTGGTCATCACTTCGGCCGGGACTCATAGTACTCATGGACAGCTCCCATATCATTAGGCAAGTGCTGCACCTCCAGCAGGAAGGACCATCCACAGCCGCCACCACCACTGGAGAAGAGGTAGAACTTCTTCTGACCAACCTGAAGACTGCAGGATGAAAAGCAACTATAAAGGGACTCTAAAAAAAAAAAAAAAACAAAAAAAAAAACAAAAAAACATCAGAGGGTTTTCAGGTAAGTAGAGGGGTGAAGGGGGTAAAAAAAAAAAAAAAAAAAAAAGAATTCAAATCTGCTGACATACAGTATGTTAAAAACTAATTGTATAATCTGTGTATAATCCCAACTAGATTTACCGTTCAATTTATAATCAATAAGGTAAACCAATGCGCTACATAGTTGTTGGTAGATCTAAAGGACATTGTACAATCAGATAGTAATATATGTGTTTTAGGGAATGCATAGACCAAATCTGAGCTCGGTTTTTGACACCATGCCCCTTGCATATATTACTACACCTTCTAGGCAATGAAAGAAGATACAGCAGTCATGGATAGATTTCTAAGAGCTTATGAACTGATGTTGGGCTTCTATGGGATTAAACTTGAAAACAAAAAGACTGGAAGTGTTACACGTAACCGTAATTACTTGGAGCGATTCGAAAACCTGAACAAGTTAGTACCAATTTTATGTTTATGTAAAGGGCCCTTAGAGGGATAGCATTATTCTTCCATAAGGAGTTACCTGCATGGTCTTCTGTCTCTGATTAATGGATTCCAGCAGTCAAGAGAGAGAATGTTGAGTTATGCGGTGTGGTGTAGTAAACTGGAGACCAAGTGGGTAAATGGTGATGTTCTTGTTCTCTCCTAAATAGTCAATGAATTAGAAGTCACCATTAAGTGACACTAAACTCTAGTAGTTTAAAAAGAAAATAATTCTACTCATGTAGTCTGAATTTAAAAATGTACATTATATGACAGAGGACACAGCCGATCTGCTCCCCCTTCTCCCCTCCCGTGTGCTCTGCGGGCAGTCAAGTGTGAAGCCAACAAGCTCACATTTCCCGGAGAGGGGAGGGGGGAGAAGATCAGCTGTGACCTCTGTCATCCGGTGTGAGAGAGGACGGGCAGAGGGGGAGATAGAACTGTCAATGCTGAGGTCTCTGTGCTGCTGTTCCATGAGAGACACGCTCTGTGCTCAGAGCCGTGCTGTCCTGAGAAGGCAGACGGCACTGATAGGAGGCATTTATGGGCACTGATAGGAAGCACCGATAGGAGGCACTAATGTGCACTGATAGGCAGAACTCATAGGCGGCACTGAGGAACAATGATAGGCAGAACTCAGCCAGTATTGATGGGCACTGATGGGCAGCATTGAAGAATACTGATAGGTGGCACTGATGGACGATGTTAGGCGGCATTAATGAGCACTGATAGGTGCTGCTGATAGGCAGAATTAATGGGCACTAATAGGCGGCATTAATGAGCACTGATAGGTAACACTTGTAGGCGGAATTGACAGGCACTGATAGGCGGCATTGATGAGCACTGATAGGCAGCATTGATGGGCACTGATAGATAGCGCTGATGATTGGGGCACTGATTATCAGTGTAAACAATTTACTGGCATTCTTGACAGTTAATGGCAGTCCTTTCCCAACACAGACAGCGTGGGAGGAAAGGGCTGCGGATAACCGGCAAGTCTGTTTACATGTGATCAGCTGATCACATGGTAAAGGGCCACTGTGATTGCGCTGGATGCACGCCCCAAGGGGCATGTGGGAAGCACGGTTTTGGGAGGATGTTCATGGACACCCTCCCAAAATTGGAAGCCCGGGGCTCGGGTGGAAGGGGGGCCCATCATGGTTTCTTGCACCGGGGCCCTGAAGGTTCTAGTTACGCCTCTGCCCCACTGTGTGCAGGTGCGTAACCGCCCTCGGTTGCTTGCTCCAGAGATAGACTAGGGACCATAGTCCCTAGTCCATCTTCAGGGCCGAAGATAATTTTTTGCTCTGGAGGGGGTTCAGCAGCAGGTACTAAGTAAAAGTATTTTTAAACAAAACAAATTGCACCAAATTCATAAAGACGGGAAAAAGGAAAAGCTATGTGTTGCTCAGTAAGCAATCACATCCTTAATTCCATTTTCTCAGATCTTCTTGGAAATCAAACCCGATTTCAGTTTTGCCTTTTTTCCAGTTTCTATGAACGTTGCCCAGTGAGGTTGGCCAATGTCCAGTCTAAGGCCTGGTACTGGCTGAACAAAAACGAAAAAAACCTGATGGATCAGTGCTATCTGCCATTGGACTGCCTATCACAGGGTGGTGCACTGTAATAGCCAATCTTACTGGGCAGGTGCAAAGGGCACCATCTTGTGGAAGGAAGCACACTCACTGATTTGTTAACCCAGGATACTAGACAAGAGAAGTGGCATTGTGCATACATACAGAACATACCTATAAACGTTTGAGCTTGAGAATGAGGGGAATGACAGGGAAGCAGTGTCGTGCCAAAAAAGTGGGTGTGGCCTAACATGATAGTGGGAGGGTCTTAAGGTACACGGTTAAAGAAAACTCAGGCTTCCTTGTACCTATAAAATATGCTGAGGCTGAGTCTTCCATAATTGCTGTTGTGTTAGCCTATTAGGTCCTGACTGTTCACATGTAGCGATTTGGGATCGTGGGCAAAATCGCTGTGATTCTGTCCACAATTCCAAATCACACTCCAATGCTGGCAAAATGCAGCACTTGTTTGTGTTCCATTTAGTGGTACCAAAACACTGTGTGGTTTTGGATGCTTATTGTGTGATAAATTGTTCAACAATCAGAGTAGTGGGCATGACCAGATTGGGTATAAGAATGGCCTCAGTCCCTGTTCACATTGGAGCAACTTGTGCAATTTGACCTGTCAAATCGCATGACAAGTCACACCCTATTGCTGGCAATAGCCAAGTTCAAATGCCGCACTGATTTGAAAAAGTAGTTCCTTAACTACTTATGGTGATTTCAGATGCGACTTGCATAGACATCTGTGCATGAAGCCACAAAGATGTCTTCCAAGTCACACCTGAAGTCGCGCTCACATGCAGCTTTGAAATCATGCGATTTCAGATGAAGTTGCACGATTTCAAAGCCGCAGTCAAATGTGAATGAGGACTCAAAGGGGATTTTTAAACAGAACTACCCCTTGACCACCTACTTCTAAATTAACATAGCAGGTGCAACATTGACTACACATTGCCGTGACATCGATGCTTAGCTTCACTGTGCCGCCATTAAACTTGCCCACTGATGTCACAGTAGTCGCAGCCACAAGCCAAATGCACAGATAATCAGGGACTGTAGATGGATTACAGGAAATGACCAGAGACTGCGGATGCGACTACAGGAAATGACCAGAGACTGCGGATGCGACTACAGGGAATGATCAGAGACTGCGCATGCAACTACAGGAAATGACCAGAGACTGCGCATGCGACTACAGGAAATGACCAGAGACTGCGCATGCGACTACAGGAAATGACCAGAGACTGCGCATGCAACTACAGGAAATGACCAGAGACTGAGGATGAGACTACAGGGAATGACCAGAGACTGGATGCGACTACAAGGAATGACCAGAGACTGCGCATGCGACTACAGGAAATGACCAGAGACTGCAACTACACGGAATGTCCAGACACTGCGGCTACAGGGAATGACCAGAGACTGCAGATGCAACTACAGGGAATGACCAGAATTTGCATATGCGACTACAGGAAAAGACCAGAGACTGTGGATAAGACCAGAGACTGGGGATGCGACTACAGGGAATGGCACAGCATAACAGTGAGTCTACTGTCTACAGGCAGTGTGTAACTATTGACAGAAAGACCTACCTGGCCAGCGGGCTCACCTCCCGCTCGCAGAGGTCCATGGTGGGGATCTCAGATGTACAGGGGGGCACTCTCAGTGCTCCCTCTCTGCTCTGAGCACATACAGGCTACGTGGGGCAGGGCAGGGTCAGAGCGTCAATGGAGCTCCCGGCCCCGCCCCTCCCTGTTGACAGAGCCTCCCTCAGCCCAACAGCCCAGGCCGGCACACCCGAGAAGGTGCAACAGCAGGTCGAAAGGTGTAACAGCAGGCTCAGGTAGCACACAACAGCGTGTGTGAGTCAGTACCTACCGAGTGTGGCAATGTAGTTGAAGCACACAACGTTACTACATCTGCACTGACGCTCTGGGGGAGTTTTAACCCCCAAACCTCCCACTTAGCTACGTCCCTGTCCATCTTGTAAGGAAGCAAGATAGGGTGGCTACATATAGTGAGACCATAGAGATCAAATGTAACCACCCTCTAACAGAAAGTCAGATTACCACAAATGAATACCTAGTCTTAAGGTAATATAGTTACTTCAGAAGCTGAAGGGAGTTGAGTAAGGCCACAAGGAGGTCAAGATAGCAGTGCTGGTTGGGACCACTAGAGAACAGTTGGGGGGGGGGGGGGGGCAGAGAACCTGGAAGTTATTTTCCCACATGGAAGCCTTTGTATTGGGAATCAGAAGATCCCTCAAGAGAAGCTGTGGGTGATCTGCTGTTCACATGGGACAGGCCCTATTGGAATTCCCATAAACATGAGCTCTAATGATGTTCTGCCCATGACATTCTGGAGAGGCACTAAAAGGAGAGAGTTCAGCTGCATGAGTCCCAGTGAGATCTTGGTGACATGAAGGAATCCAGTTCTCTGTCTTGGTGACCCTATTGGTTTGTGCCAAGTTCCTTGCTTTCCATACCTGCTTAGGGCATTATCAGGGGTTTCCACTATCCTTGTAGGAAATTTTTCTAACGCATGCACAATTAAACAGGAGGAGCTGGGACACAAAAAGGTGGTCAGGAACACCCAAAATTCCACAGTGGACAGGGGAGTGAATTCTGGCAGGGAGAGCTGACTGTAGAAGAATCCAAAACATGTACAAAGCTAGCACTGAGTCAGCCCGCAGCTCGCTCCACTATACCTAAAATATCACTTGGGTATTACATTTTAAGGTAAATACATGAATGTTAGGCAGTAAAGGTTCATTTATGAAAGCTGGAGAGTGCAAAATCAAGCTCACTTCTGCATAGAAACCAATCAGCTTCCAGGTTTTATTGCCAAAGCTTAATTGAACAAGCTGAGGTTAGAAGCTGATTGGTTTCTATGCAGAAGTGATCCTGATTTTGCACTCTCCAGGTATAGTAAATAAACCTCACTGCCTTCTATACTTGCTGAGTCGCTTACCCAGAACAAGTGTGCTGGTCGGGAAAATAGGAGAAAAGATAGAAATGTGCATACTGTACATGTTCTCAGTCAATAATAAAAAAAAATAAAAAACAGCATTGAGGCCAGAGGGTCAGAACAGTTAGGCCTCTAGAATTTTCAGAAAGCTAGTAAAAAAATGTCAGTCCTCTCTCATGCCAGTTTTTCTTTAAAGGCTAACTACAGCTAAAAATGTTACCTTTAGCTTTGTAAGGAAACTTGTGGTTTGAATCACCTTCTGGTCTCTAACATCTCTTGGAGACTCCGCTGCCGATAGTAAATGACTTCAGTTTGTGTCTCTGCCCCATCTACGAACCCACAATAAAATGTGTCACGACCTGCAAGTTAGATCATTGTTATTTTTGTACTGTATGCAGAAAGCACTGCAGGAACACCGCCCCACCTTGGTAATGACCATAGCAGCCAAATTAAACTATATTATGGTGCCCCCAGGAAAAGCTGGCATACATGTCAGATTGTCATAAACCAAAGAAGAAATAATTTGAGTGTTAGCACTGATAAAAAATAACTATTTGTTCTCTTTTCCCAGTCACACTCACAACAACCTGCGCATCACCCGGATCCTGAAGTGTTTGGCGTTGTTGGGGTATGAGCACTTCCAGGCCCCACTAGTCAAGTTTTTCCTGGAAGAGACCCTGCTTCACAACAATCTAAAGAACGTAAAAAGTAGTATAACTTCTCATTTCTTAAAGGCTGTAAAGGATAACAAGGAGTACAGAGATTTGAAGGAGTATGAGAGTTCTCTGAGGGCCAGTAGAGAAAGTGAAATCAGGAAGGAGAGAAAGTTAGAATGGGCAGTGTCCTGTTGGCCAAAACAGAAAAGCAACTAAAAGATTAAATCCTTTAACCAGTTGCACACTCTGGGCATTCTACTCACGCCCAAAAACAGGTAATCATTGTACACAGGGCGTGTCCAGTACATCCAGTCCTTCTGCCGGGATTATTCCCTGTCCCAGTACCCAGCAATTCAGCTCTGAATAATCACAGCTGCATTGCTGAGTACATAGAGAAGTTCGGCAGCAGTAGCTGTCAAAAAAAAAAAAAAAAAGCAGTCTGGCAATGTTTATCAACAACATTGCTCAGGGAATACAGAAAAGTTACATTGAAACATTGTATCATTTGTAACTTTGTGTTTTCATCTACAGATCAAAGGAATGAACTTCAATCTGC
Source organism: Aquarana catesbeiana (assembly GCF_042186555.1). Taxonomy (NCBI): domain Eukaryota; kingdom Metazoa; phylum Chordata; class Amphibia; order Anura; family Ranidae; genus Aquarana; species Aquarana catesbeiana. The sequence goes on along the minus strand of NC_133332.1, from coordinate 245,499,564 downwards.
AGATGAAGAGTTAAAGCAACCTTAACAAGTAGTAAAAAAAAAAAATTAAAAAAACATTTTCTTATTAACCACTTATGGACCGCTGCACAATATATGTCCTAACTTTGAAGGGGGATATCGTTATGGCAGCAGCTAACTGCCATAACCCCGGTATCCTCTTCTTCGGCCGGCGGTCCGCTTTCCGATAAGTGGTCTCTGTGGCGGATTCTCCGCAAGATCACTTTTAACGGCGACGGGAAAGGACCCCCCCTCCTTCTGCGCTCCGGTGCCCTCTGCTGCTTATCGGGGCCGTTGGCAGCGGCGGAGCCAATCGGATGTTACCCCTTGCTGGGTATGGAGACAAGTGAGGGGAAGATGGTCCCACCCGTCTCCATAACATTGCAGGGCGGAAGCGACGTCAAAACGTCATTTCCGCCCATAGTTCTTAAAGGGCCATTTTTTATTTTTTAATGACAATTTTTTTTTATTGCATTTTAGTGTAAATATGAGATCCGAGATCTTTTTGTCCCCAGATCTCATATTTAGGAGGTCCTGTAATGCTTTTTTTCTATTACAAGGGATGTTTACATTTCTTGTAATAGGAATAAAAGTGACACAATTTAAAAAAAAAAAAAAAAAAACAAAAAAAAAAAAACACGTGTAAAAATAAAAAAAGGTTAAATAAATAAGAAAAAAAAATTATTATTATTATTAATTTTTTTTTTTTATACGCGCCCCATCCCGCCGAGCTTGCGTGCAGAAGCGAACACATATGTGATTAGCGCCCGCATATGAAAACGGTGTTCAAACCACACATGTGAGGTATCGCTGTGATCGGTAGAGCGAGAGCAATAATTCTAGTCCTAGACCTCCTCTGTAATTCAAAACATGCAAACTGTAACATTTTTTTAAACGTTGCCTATGGAGATTTTTAAGGGTAAAAGTTTGTCACCATTCCACGAGCGGGCGCAATTTTGAAGCGTGACATGTTGGGTATCAATTTACTCGGCGTAACATTCTTTCCCAATATATAAAAAAAAAATTGGGCTAACTTTACTGTTGTCTTATTTTTTAATTCAAAAATGTGTAATTTTTCAAAAAAAAGTGTGCTTGTAAGACCGCTGCACAAATACGGTGTGACAAAGTATTACAACGACGCCATTTTATTCTCTAGGTTGTTAGAAAAAAAAAAAAAAAGTATAAATGTTTGGGGGGTTCTAAGAAATTTTCTAGCAAAAAAAAATGTTTTTAACTTGTAAACAACAAATCTCAAAAAGAGGCTCGGTCCTTAAGTGGTTAAATGTTCCTTTGTTAAACCCCTTAGTTTACTTCAATCAGCACTAATTAACTCCGTATTCTCCTCCATTAAATTTTAATTTTCCTGGTGATTTTTTTTCTATTTTATTAACTAATAGTTAAACTTTTTTTCTGTTTTTGTTTTGCTTTGGTCATAAATATTTTTACACCTTTTACATAAATTTACACGCATTACCCTGAAAAAAGTGCAAAATTGAAAAAACACTTTACTTTTGTTTTAAACAGGACAAATTACAGAATAAAATGCACACTTTATGTGCAGTATCACTATTTATGTTTAAACACTGTTCAAAAGAAAGAATAAATGCCTTCTGTTTAGTTTTATGTTTAATTGTCTAAGGGTTATGAAAAAAAATATTAGTGTTGCAGGACAATATTCTAAAAAAGAAAGCCTGGTTTGTCCTAAAAAAAAAAAAAAAATAAAAAAAAAAAAAATGTATGTATTACATTGTTATGTTAAGTAATGACAAAATTATCACCGAAAAAATAAGGCTCATAGCAGAAATTTGAAAATTGCTCTGAAGGGGTAAACTGGTGTGAGAGCTGAAGTGGCTAATAGCAAAACCTTCTTTGTGAGTTTAAAAGGGATACTGTCAGCAACTGAAAAATGTGCAAGCTAATGCACACAATTTAAAATATTTTAAATGCTTACTTCTAGTGTCATTCATCAATATGCCTTTGAACTTGCTGGAAAATTGCATAGCTTCAGGACAGTCAATTCCCTCCCTCTTTGCATGTCATAACCTTTCCTCTTCTGAGTGTCCAATTACTCAGCATCTCTGCCCCTCCCCTCGCCAACCTTCATAACTTATGTAGTTCACTGCCTCTGTGCCAAGACATTGTGACTGGGCAAACCGGCAAAACATCCTGATAGTGCTGAAGTTTGTCTGCTCCACCCTGCCCTATATACATTTACTGGCATATCACTTTGATGAACGTTCTTACAGACCAACAGGAGGTAAGTTGGCCGGGCTGGCAATCCAGCACGATGAACAAATGTCAAAGCTTTGCCCATTTAGAAAAATGCAGCATTCAGTCCAAGTGTGGGAAGGCTGCTCTAGGGAGGTGCAGGCACTTCTAGAAATTTGTACATTTTTATGTTTTCCTTAGCTTTTTTTCGGTTACTGAAGAGGACATTCACTGCCCATCAATGTTTTTTCCCCTTGTAAGTTTTTCACTGGGTTATCCACTAAAAAAAAAAAAAAAAAAAAAAAAAAAAAATGTCCAGCGAATCCAGCAGTGTTCTGTATCCTCTGCTCTGTCACTGCTCAGCCAGCAGTCCCACACCACCATCTTCTTCTATAATGTCATTGGGAGTTGGCTGTCTCTTCTGTGTTGTTGCAGCTGGCGGGATGATGCACATGTGCCTCAGGACATCATAAAAGGGCCAGCTGCAAGAACCAGGAAGACACAGCTGGTCCCTTATAATGGCCTGTGCAGTACCCCAAGGCTTTTAGAATTAATGATGGTCTGGTTTCATTATAACCACCTAAGCAAACATCAGTGTTCCAGTGAGGAAGCATTCATTCAGCAGCCAAGCCTTAGGGAGTATCTAACCCAAAATGAAATTCCTATTACAGGGGATGCCTATACAATTTTACTTCTATCTTAGTGCAGACTCCTGGGAAAATCAACAAACCAATCATATAAGCACAAAATAATGTAACATCAATATACAGTCAGGCCAAAAATATTGGCACAGCTGCATTGTTGTCAAATAATGCACTACTTCATCCAGAAAAGTGTTTTGTTTGTATTGGTATGACAAAAAAGTGGAGAAAAAGCAAAATCTGACACATTCCATGCAAAACTCCAAAAATGGACTGGATAAAATTACTGGCACCCTCAATTTATTATTTGGTAGCACCCCCCCTGGGAAAAAATAACTCAAATCAATCACTTCCTGGAACCATCAATGAGCTTCTTACAGCTCTCTACTGGAATTTTGGAACACTCTTTGGAAGGGTTCCTTTTCCTAACTGCTGTTTTGAGATCTCTCCACAGGTGCCCTATGGGATTTAGATCTGGACTTATTGCTGGCTAGTTCAGTACCCTCCAGTGCTTTGTCTTAAACCATTTCTGGGTGCTTTTTGACGTGTGCTTTGGGTCATTGTCCTGCTCTAAGACCCATGACCTGACAGAGACCCAACTTTGACACTGGGCCCTACACTGCACCCCAGAATTCTTTGGTACGCTTCGGATTTCATAATGCCACACACACACAGTCAAGACATCCAGTGCCTGAGGCAGCAAAGCAACCCCAAAACATCAGTGAACCTTCAACATATTTGACTGTATTTTCTTTAGAGGCCTCATTTCTTTTTGAAAGTAAACTTTCTGAAAACAGTAGAATGATGGGTTTTACCGAAAAAGCAGAAATTGATTTGTCTGTCCACAGCAGATTCTGACAAAATAATGTTGGCTTTCTCAGGTAAGTTTTGGCAAAACTCCATTCTGGCTTTATGTTCTCCTGGGTCTCCTCCTACCATAGCGTCTTTGTTTTTCATTCAGATGGCGACGTATAGTGCAAGCTGACACAGTTGTACCCTGTGCCTGAGGGTCAACTTGAATTTGTTTGGAAGTTGATCAAGGTTCTCTATCCACCATTTGAACAATCCTTCGTTGCCATCTTTGATCAATTTTTCTCCTTCATCCATGTCCAGGGAGATTAGCTACAGTGCCATGGGCTGTAAACTTCTTGACAATGTTGTGCAGTGGACACAGGAACATTCTGCTATAGGCCGGGTGGAGGCTTTATTGTTCTGACTGGTCATCATAGGATGTCCTTCAGAACGTCTGATCCATGATCTTAGTTAAAATCTCGGTTATCGGCTTCCTCTCCTCACACTTACAGCGCATGAGAAGAGGAGTGCCGATAAGCGGTTTTCCTCACAGGGGAAATCTGACCCATCAGTAATGCCTCTCATACCAATCAGTGATGCCTATCAGTGCCACATATTAGTGCCTCCTCATCAGTGCAGCCCATCAGTGCACATCAGTGAAGGAGAAAAATTACTTATTTACAGAATTTTATAAACTAAGAAAAACTTTTTTTCTCATAATTTTCTTCTTCCGTTCGTTTAGCAAAGAATAAAAAACCCAGGGATGATTAAATATCACTAAAAGACAGCTGAAAATAGGCCTGGGCAGGAGGGGAGTGAAAGTGCCCAGTACTGAAGTAGTCAAGATCTATGGAGATGGACTTGTAACCTTGAGATTCTACAGGCTTTTCCACAATTTTTGTTCTCAAATCCTCAGTCAATTCTTTGCTGCTCTATCTCTCTACTCCATGCAGCACACAACAGAAAGGTCGAGTAAATTTTTCACCATTTAACTGGTTGCCGGTGCGATTTCTATATTGTTACTGTTAATAGAAACAGGGGAGTTTAAATAAATTACAGGAGCACCACAAACTTGCAATTTTTTCCTACAATTTTGAGAAGGTGCCAAAACTTTGGTCCATTTTTGGAGTTTTGCGTGGAATATAAAAATAAAGTAATAAAGAATTGAACTATGGTGCCTCTGGTCTAAAATAAAGGGATTTGCATGTCCAGTACCCCAGTCCAGTTTTGGCTACAGTTATGTGAATGTTTTAAACATCTGTTATTATATTTGCTGTTTGGATCCCTACTAGGCTGACCATACATGAAATAAATTTCCAAATTTCCATTTGGGTTACCAAAACAAGATATGAGGACAAACCTTCGCAATCTATTCAATAAGTATCAAATCAGACAGGATCTTGCACGACAAAGTTGATGGTAGATCTAAAGGTAATTGTACAGTGTATGGTCAGCCTTAAGGGGACTTCCCCTCACACAGAAATTACAGAACAGTACAGAAATTGAGGTTCAATCTTTAGTTCATAGACACAATATAGTTCTATTTATTTAGTAGATTGGGAAAGATCAGAACTGTTGGCTTTTTTTTTCTGTCTGTGTCCCTATGGGGGAGATTTCTCCGCAAGAACATTCAACTGGAACACAATAAAAAAAATTGGATGTTTTTAAGAGATCGTTTATTGACGATACAAAGCAAAGCAGGTGCATAAGCATTGTACATTTTCCCTTCAAAGGAGTCAAGATGTAGAGCAAAAATTCATAAGAGAAGATAAAATGCCACCTGATACAGGCAGCTTAAAGTAAAAGGGTGAGCCCCCAATTCATCCCAGCCAAAATAATAAAATAAAAATACAAAATATGAAACAAACATTAATGGCTAGCATTTTGTAGATCACCTGCAGCTCATGGAAGACATGGTTAGCTATGGCAATATAGCTGATTGATCAATTCTTTGGACTGCAGGATCCTGATTGCACAGGCACAAGGATAATATGGTTTCCCAAAACTGCCCCTCGATTCCATTCAGGACTTCAGTACATGGGGCTCAAGGAGTGCTTAAAGTGATTGTAAGGTCTCGTTTTGTTCCCTATAAAAATGGACAAAAACATTTAAACTTAATAGAAAGAATTTATAAAGAAAAAAAAAATAACAAACATGTAATACTTACCTGCTGTTTCACTGGATTTGTACAGAGCAGCCCTGATCTCAGGTCCCTCCTCTGTCATCCTGGCCCCTCCCTCCTGTTCAGTGCCCCCGCAGCAAGCAGCTTTCTATGGGGGCACCCGAGCTGAGTCACAGCTCGTGTCCATTCAGACACAGAGCCCTGGCCCCCCTCTCCCAATTGGCTAGCTGACAGCAGCAGGAGTCAATGGCTCCACTGCTGTGTCTCAACCAATCAGGAAAGAGGATTTTAGATGGCTGAGACACTCATTGACATCCCTGGACAGAGAGGGACCTCAGGTAAGTATTAGGGGGGCTGAGGAGGCTGCTGCACACAGAAGGCTTTTTATCTTAATGTATAGAATGCATTAAGATGAAAAACCTTCTGACTTTACAACCCCTTTAAGCTCTTTTTGGTGTGGAGTGGACACTACAAAAAAAAATTATTCTGGGAGCTAACCAACCCCATTATAAAAAGAGTTGGCAACTGTGGTGAATATCAAAAAAGCTCACATTACTATGAATATTTAATATGAATGTAATGTAATCCAGTGCAGCCAGAGCCAGTAAGCAACCTGCAGTTATAGGATTGTACCCGCTTGTATGAGACACAGTAAGGGCTCATTTATACTTGCTTCGGCTTCACACATTAACAGCTAGTTTGCTTCAAAACAAGGTTTCGGACACGCTTGGTTAAAGCTCTCTGAACACCAGTCAAAGCTCCTGTCACTAAAGAAAATGATTAGCTTACAGTCCTGTTTACACCTTGCTTTTCAAAAATTATACCCCAATGTTGCTTTAGTTCTGCTTCAAAGCGTCTTCAAAGCCTCCATAGAAGTCTATGGCAAAGCTCGCTTGAAGCCCCACCGAAGCCTCACCAAAGCTCCACCAAAACCTCTTTGAAGCCCCACCAGAAGCAAGGTGTAAACTGGACCGTAAGCTAACCATTTTATTTAGCGACAGGAGCTTTTTACTGGCGTTGGGAGAGCTTTAACAAAGCGTGTCCGAAGCCTTGTTTTGAAGCAAGTGTAAACTAGCTGTTAATGTGTGTTGAAGCCGAAGCCATTGTAAATGAGCCCTTACTGTGTCTCATACAAGCGGGTATCTAGCCCTAAGGAGCATTAAATGGAAGGAGCAAGGAATACCTGGTCTAGTGCACTACAGCTATTTCTGTAAAAAAAAAAAAAACAGGTACTAAACAGGTAGGCCGTGTTCCATGTTACCTGTAAATTTAGTATTTTAGACTGGAGTGTTCCTTTAGGGCAGTTACAGTGCCCTGTGAGAAGCATGCCATTTTTGTAGCTCTGCATTGCAGATTAGCAATTAGCAACATTTACCACTTATATCCAGCAGCTGACATGCTCTAAGCAGAGGCAGAAGTCTCTTATGGCTCATTTTACAGCTGTGTGGAGAAAAATAGGAGGGAGTTCAGATTACAGACTGCACAACAAAGCAGAGGGTGGCACATTCTCTCCCTACATTAGCAGGCTAAAGCCGGCCACAGATGGATCAAATCTGGTTGGTTCAGCAGGGAATGGCCGATATTCGATCCATCTATGGGCAGGCTAATTGTACCCAAGTTGATCCATTGGCTGACTTGGGTACAGCCAACCTGTCTGATTTTTTTTACATGCAATTACTGCGAGTATGCTCCACGCCAGCAGAACACAATAGCACTGCGGGAGGGATTCCCCCATCAACACTGACTGTGTTGATGGGGGAATCAAGCCATTTTCTTTCCTGCATCCCATGGTTGCGCTCCATCCACCACCCTGTGTTCCAACCCTCGCTTCTGAGCTGTGTTCCCTGAGCGTATGATGTCACGCTCGGGCGCTTCCATGCGCCGATCCCTGCTTGCAGTGTTTCCAGCTGTCCACCGGCTCCTTTTCTTTCCACGGCTATCCCTCCACTCACTACTAGAGCTTCAGTTTGATGCATTTGACCCTCCATCCGAATCTGCATATAGCCGTTCTCCCTTCACATTGGAGTAGGTTTGACACATGAGGAGCTTAGTTTACCACCGCAGCACTGCTCCTTACAGCTGGTCCACACTTCACCGCCCAATAAGGTACTGTCTCAGCGGTATTTATGTTGCATAGCTGTTCCATCAATGCAAGATTTTAACTGGTGGTAATCATCAACCTTACATCATGTCAACAATAAACTGACCTATGTTTTTATTACACTAACTTCATCCGATAATTTTTCGTTATGAGGTGGTTCTGATCAGCACTTTCAGTTGTGGTCGTTTCTGAATGTTTGTGCCTTTTCCACACTATTCCTGGGTGTGCCTATCCACACAGCTGCTCTTCGGTCTCTCATAGGATATCACACACTGTTCCCAGTGAAAACTTTATCCCAGTCCCCTGGCGCCAGACTTTTTGTTGTTGTTCCCCCATCAACACTGACTGTGTTGATGGGGGAATCAAGTCATTTTCTTCCCTGCAACCCGTGGTTGCAGAAAAGAAAATCAAATCATCTATGGCTTGCCTTCGAGTCTGATCTAAGCTGGCCAATCACAACTAGAGCCAAAATTCAAGTCATGGATGACCCTTTAGGCACCACTTGTGCTGACAGGGCTCTCTGAATACAATAGCCGGCAGACAAGATTCCTCTACCCATGCAGTTTGGAATTGGAGAGGTCTATTCGATTTCTCGTTGTGCCCTTGGGAGTATGGCTTGCATTAATTACCTATTAACCTCCTTGAGAACCCAGCATGCTTCGCAAACCACGTGTCAGGAATTCACCCTGTATTAAATGCTATTTTGTAAAATAAAGATTTTATACATGTAAATGAAAGAGTTTGAAAAGTACACGTAAAAGCTTTGAATTAAAAAGGTAAAAATGACATTTTAAAAAAACTATTAAGCTTGGTCATTGAAGCCTAAAAACTCAAATGTATATCACTTGGGGGCTTATTTTTTGAGTGAGTGATTCACCTGTAGTAAATGTTTGGTGAAAGTCACTATAACTGCTTTATAAATATGCCCCTAGGTGCAAGAAGCCCAAAGTCATTGTTAGATAAAACAGGGCCATATACAGGTGTCCTTGAATGGGAAACAACGAGGAACAGAGTTGGGAAACTCCAAATTACACTTAAAAAAAAAAAAAAACACACACCTTTTTCTAACGCAAACAAATCTTCAGTAAAAAGTAATACTGCAGCTTCAGTAACTGAAACAAATGTATGATCACCATATCAGAGTAGCTTTACAAGAATAAATGGCTTTCTTTTTACTTCATTGGCCAATACAGGTTTTACCCAACTCTGCACAAGTTGTTTCTAATGCTCAGACCAGAACGTACTTCCTGGATCAGCAGAGGGAACAAAGGGAAGATTCTTATCCTGTAGCTTGGGTTGCAGTTTGAGAGCATATCCTGTAATAGCTGCCAAATAAACACAAGCAGAAGACTTTGATGACTAAAACTGGTCACTTTAACTTGCAAATGTAGATATTGAAGTTCACATTTTTGGCACTGTACTGGTATTTTCTATGAGACACGGTGTCGCTTCAGAGCAGTCATTTAAGCTAGAGGCCACTGGTAGAACCCTTCAGTGGAAAAACACCAGTTTAAAATATCCCTTCTTCCAAGAACCATAGTTGTATTTCAAAATGTAACTCTGAGTGAACCCAAATTTGACTTTACCACACCATAACCAAAATAATCAATCCTACAAGGAAAGGATAAAAGGGAACGGTCTAAAATGTGTCTTTTTTGAAATGGCATTAGTCATGTGATCATGGCAGAAGGCAGAGCCACAAAATCAGCAGCAGTGCCTAAAAGGTTAACTAAGCAAAAAGTAAAATCTGCAGTTGATATGGTTTGTTGAGTTACATAGTAGGTGAGGTCGAAAAAAGACAAAGACACAAGTCCAACCTATGTGTGTGATTATATGTCAGTATTACCTTGTACATCCCTGTATGTTGTGTTCGTTCAGGTGCTTATCTAATAGTTCCTGCTGGAGTTACTCCAACACATGATCCCCCTAAGACAGAGACAGAGTCACCATCATTGGTTATGTAACCTATCACCAAGGAGACACCAAAAGTTTTGGCATTTCCCTTATCCTTTACTTGTTGGTTTGGCACTTTTGCTACAGCTTAACCCTAAACTAGTAAGAGCCCCTTCTTTAAGCACAGTTAGGCAGAAGCAGGAACACAGATTTTGTCCTGAATACAAAATAATGTTGGTGGTGTATAGCACCATTAGACTGTGACCAGCTATCAGATGGGCAAAACTTGAGAACGATGATGAGATCTGCCTGTCCTCAAAGTAACAGCATTCCTCCTGTATTGACTGTGACAACTGCTTCCAGCTCATAGCAACATTAGCATGAACCAAGTGAAAGGATTGTTTCCCTGTGCAAAAAAATGACCTAAAAAGGAGCTGAAAAACATCCCGATGGCCCCGCATTTAGAATCCATTGCCCTGCATTTCCTTCACTTCTTGATTATCGCTCGCCATTTGTAAAATGATAAGATTGCTTGAAAATACAAGAAGGAATGTGCCTCCAGTAGCTGGCACACAGCTCCACAATACAAAGATGCCTAAAGATGTTACAAAATCACTGACGATGTCACAATTCCTACCATGCCTTCCTGACAACCACCTAGGCTTTCTGGGAACATGACCAAGCCTAAGGTAACTAACCTGAAGTATTATCACCTTGAAGCACCTGCTTTCAAATGTAATGCCGTGTCACTGAAGAGCCTTGACTTTTGCTTAGGTCAAGATTAAGCCCCACACCTTGCAAATTAAACTGGTAAACGCAAGAGGCAGTAAACAGTCTCTTGAATTTGAAAACTGAATGAAGCACATTAGCTTCAGTAATTAAAAAAAATATATATTTTTCTCATGGAGCCTCTATTAAAAAAAGAAAATCCTACAAACTAAAATGAAATGTATGTGGGGTGACAAGTTCATATTTCTGTGCTGCCTACACAGTTCTTGTGAACAAAAATACACTAAACGGTTAGGTTACACAGTTGAATGGTCTTCATGAAGAGACATTTGATCCGCTGGTAAAGTCCAACATGAGAATTATCTGCAATATGTGCATGAAAATATCGCAAGGCCCCATGAATCCAGAGGTCTATCATAAATGTCTGCTCACAAAGCAACCAATCGGCTTTTTGATTTCATTGCTGGAGCAAGCTGACTTTCAGATGTTCAATCAAGAGGCACTATATGAGGTCGGTGGACTGAGCAAAATGAAAGAAAACCTGTGATGAGAGAATATAGGCTGCCGACCTCTGCTTTAGAATGCTAGAGGAATCACTACCATGGAAATGGAAAGGCTTCAATGCTTTTTATAATCAATAATCTAACACTACCACCCAGGTTAGGCAATTTTACTTCAATGGCTATTTGTTTTGCATTAGTGACTCAACACTATTAATTTCCAACTAAACTTTCAGTTAAAATCAGCTAAACATTATCTAGGTGCATTAAAGCAAAGGTACGTAATGTCCAAGTTTGTTTACTTTAGAAAGCAGCCACTGCCGGCGTTAAAAAAAAAATAAAATAAATAAAAGCCTGTACCATGGCAGCATACTGCAGGGAGGAAATCTTGCTCTCTGTGTGGAAGCAGTGGTCTCTCTGACAAGCCAAGTGCAGAGTCAGATTTATAGCTCTGCAAAGCTCATGCTCCCTGCTAGTTGAAGAGCTTTAGCACTAATTCAGCAGGAGGCATGCTAAACCTCCGCAGAAAGACCATTGCTTTACACTTAAAGCAAGGGTCTCTCTCCAGAGCATACAGGCAGGGGATAGACATTCCCACTCAGGCCATACCCGTTTTTAACTTAAAAAGCAAAAAAGCACCAATTCACAGTACATAGCGTGTTGCATGAATGCGCATTTTGCCATATGTGTGTTGCGTTTGGGGAACTGTTAAAGAAAGACACCACAAGCGCATCACAAGTTTTCCCGAGCTACTATAGTGTAAAATTAGGCCTAAGTCTTTTCACACCTTTTCTTTACATGCACCTGGAATACATTTAGCGGATTTAGGCCTCATTCACAAGGGTTTAAAGACCCATTCGCCTGTGTGAAAGGCGATCTTCATCTGTGCAGAATGCAAATGTGTTTCATGCAGAAAGCCTGTTCAAATTAGTGACAAGTGGCTGGCTGCACAAACCTGCACAGATCTCCAAGTGCATCCTGGAGTGTATATCTGTGCGAGTCCAATGCACCGATTAGGACAAAGTTTGTTTCCTGATCACATCAGGCCATCAAGGATAAACACTCCAGGATGGGCTGAGATCCATACAACCGGCTTACTGTCTTTAATTTGAACATGCTGCCCCCACATTACAATTGTGCACCCTGCATGGATGAAGATGGTCCTTCGCACAGTTATATGAATCTGTATGTTTGAGTGAATGAGGCCATACACTAAAAGTTCACCTACACTTTAAAGCGGAGCTCCACCCAAAAGGGGAAGCTCCACATATTTGCATCCCCTCCACTGCCGCATTTGCAACTTTTTGGGGGAGAGAGGGCACCTGATTTTGACAGGCACCAGCTCCCACTTTCTGGTAAGAACGCCGCACGGTGATTTTTGTCATGCCCGGCCCCTCCTCCTTCCCCCCGCAGTCTTCTGGGACCTGTGCGCGTCCCAGAAGACTGGACCATTTAGAGAGTGCAGCGGGACTCACGTATGGGCAGTAGGAAACCTCACTGCCGGTTTTCTTCACTTGCAATGCTGGTGCCTGCACCCGTAGCCTATGGACGAATCGGCTTGCGGTGCCGACATTGCGGGATCCCTGGACAGGCAAGTGCCATTATATTAAAAGTTAGCAGCTACAGTATTTATAGCTGCTGACTTATTTTATTTTTACAGGCTGGAACTCCGCTTTAAAAGACATTAGATGTGCATGACAGCCAAGCAAATTGAGAGGTCAGCCATAGAAACCTATACATTAATCTTAATACAGGTTTCCTTTAACATAGATAGATAATGAAAGAGATACTAAAACGGCTGAGTGACATTTCCCATTTCATTTTCTGGGTTAAAATATATATATATATATATATATATATATATATATATATATATATATATATATATATATATATATATATATATATATATATATATATGCGCCTTTTCTGGTATTTTGGAACAAAAAGCATCCATATCTCGATTTCTTTCCCTCTTTATCTGGTGCAGGACAGAGGGGAGATTAAAAAAAAAGACATTACTAACATGCAAGGTGTTTCAGTCCTGATATTGATGAGCCACTCCCAAAGGAAGGAGTGTGGTTGAGCAGAACAGGCTGTTTGCAGAGACCAAGTCCTGAGTCACAATGTAGGAGGCTGGGGCTCCAGACACATTTTAGTAAAAGTCCTGTACACTAATTTTACAAGTGAGGCATAATGGTTGTGCCAATGAACAAAGTTTTACTATTTCATGCTACAAAAAAAAAAAAAAAAGCTAATTTTTATAATGAGATTGCGATTTAGGATTTTTTTATAATGGAAAGGGCAACTCCAATGTGACTGAACCTCTTTACCCTGGCAACAGTAGCGCAGAGGGCACACCTGGTATATTCTGTCCCACACTTTGGTACAGTGGTCCACGTTGCATGTAATTATTGAACAGCAAAACAGGAGATGCAGGTACATGTTAAATAAAGGTTTGTGTTACTCAGAATGCAAGGCCAAATAAAAAAAAATAAATTAGTGTCAATCGAGTAAATAAATAGCAATTATCAAAAAAGCACCATGACCATTTAAAGAGGAAGCTTAGAGTCCACCTCTAATGCTGGGGAACATGCTGTAAAGAAGGCAGCTAGGGAAATGCACTGCACTTTTTCTTTTATGATGCAATTTGGGGATAATACAATGAATTTCCAGCTAAAATTAACATTTTTGGACAGTGAGAAGAAGAGTAAGAACTTTGGTGAGGTGTACTGTTGTCTGTACCCCCAATGGGGAGATCATCCCCTCATTTCCTGTCTCAGCTTCAAGCCACAGGAAGTAAGGAAAATGTCCTTAGTAGGGACACAAAGACTAAACACCTTATTGCTGGTAGAGAGGGGAAGTGATCGGGCCTCTGCCAGGTATATACTGCTGCTTTTGCAACCTATCAAGCGGCTTCCGTTTTCTTACAGCTTCTAAACGAGGGGACACAGGCAATAGCATGCATCCGACAGAGGTTCTAAACCAGACATATCAAACTGGTGTTTTAAATAAGCTATATAGGACTCTCTTCTTACACTTTTGTTGCAGCCCCTAGCTGGTTTTATACTTTAAATGGTCTTTTAGAGTCAACTGTGCTCCAGTGCATTAAGGCTCTCAAAATATGTTATGGTCCCTTTCTATGCGATTACTAGAATGTTAAATTACCAAAGCATTTTAAATCTTTTTCTGAATTTAAAGCCCAACTGCGAGCAAAAAAAAAAGATCCCTTTGGGCTGTGCCAAGCATCCTCACAGCGTCTGCACTCCCACGCTCTAGCACTTTAGGGCCCTGATATCATCAAGAGCAGAGCGGAGTCCTTAGCACTGCTCTGAACGCACGGACACTGAGGGATAGTCCATCGCCGAATAATGTGGAGCACTGTCTGCTGGGGAAGCTAGAGGATCAGGTAAGGTAAACGGTTTCTCCTCTTGCCTGGATAAAACAAGCTATTTAAAGCCTCCTCAACTTATCATAGTGCCATCACTCGCCAACTTCTTGGCTCACTTACAATATGTACTTACAACTTAAGTTTTGTAGACAACCAAATTTTCATATTGGAATTTGACCTGTTACATTGCAATTTTTTAACACTATCATGTTACTTGGCGTTTTCTTTTGCCTTTTTTTTTTAGGTTTTGTTGCATAAATAATTTATTTAAAAAAAAAAAAAAAAAAAAACCCACAAAACAAGCTATTAATCCTTGCAGCCCAACTGCAAAGAATACATTTCTTTTTTCTTCCCAGAGTTGGGCTTTAAGTTGTGTGCCCCTCAGTAGACATAAGGCGGCCCTTAAAAGAAATATTGTACTCAGTCCACCTTCTCCGTTTTAAACCTAAAAACTATTTTAGCTGGAGTTCCCCTTTAAGATCCATCTCCTGTACTCAGCCACACCTATTTTGCATATGGCAGCTGTAAAGGCAAGTTTGTGGAAAAGATTGGTGTCACAGTGATGTTGTAAGATTCTAAATAATAACTGGTAAATTGTACTGAGGAGCACAGGACAGGAGCGTGCCTTAAATGAGACACTTCCTCAAACAATGTTGAATACCAAACACACCCCCTACCCGCTTCCTTAACAGCATTTGCTGCCCAATTACATGCATGCTTTAGGGTGAGATTGAAGACTTGATCCCAGCGATGGAAGTTTGTACACAAACAGGAAAGGAAGGGGCTTCCTCTGCCTCTAGTATATCCAGGATGACAAGCTCTATGCACGGATATTAAATACAGGCAGGAATAAAGGTAACATTATTCAGATTGTTTTGCTCGGTGCTCGCTGCGACATGTCATGATAAACATCTTGGTGTACAAGTTGGAGCCCTTTCGAGAGGCTGTGTAGTTTCTGCTCATGTTAATTGTTAGGCCAGTGACTGGCAATGAAATGGGACCTTTCTGGACTTCCTTGTTGTGTCTAAAGTCTCCCTCAGACTTGTTCCTTGTCTGCTCTTGTTAATTTCTCTTTAACTTCCGATGGCAGAGTATTAAATATGTCCTCTTCCACCACAAGTCCGCTGCGTTTCAGCAGGTGGCACTCTCCTAACTCGACGGGTAAACACTCCAGTCTGTTGCCACGCAGCTCCATTTGGGTCAGGTTGGTGAGCTCGCCCACTCTAGAAGGCAGAGATTGCAGGGCATTACTCCCCAGGTTGAGGGTACGCAGCTTCTTGCACTGGAACAGCTCTGGGGGCAGGTTTTCAATCTGTGAGGAAATAGGACAACAGAAAGGAATCAACAGAGAACAAGAATACAGAATTACGACTTTATGTGATCCTGTCCTGACAGAAATACCGATGATGCCATGGCATGGCATCTTCTTTTACAAATTGCCAATTCCCTAGATATCTCAGTCTCTGAAGTTTCTATTTCGTGAGTCAATGAAAACATACCCACACCACGCATGCCAGCAATGTAGTCCGACAACTGAGACCTATATCAAGGGGAAGATACATAACCACTGGGATCTCCACGTGATTTAAAAGTGGCACCAATGGCACAAAAACTTTTACCTTAATGCATTCTCTGCATTAGAGTAAAAAACCTTCTGCATGTAGCGTTCCCTTATACTTACCCGAGCCCAATCTCAATTCAGCGCTGTCCATGACAGCAGAGGATCTCTCCATCCTCATTGGCTCAGAGACAGCAGCAGAAGCCATTGGCTCACTCTGCTGTCAATCACAGCCAGTGAGGAGGGAGTGGAGGGGGAGTTAAGGGCTGAGCCGCACTCTATGTCTATGGACAAGTGCCCCCATAGTAAGTGGCTTTTTATGGGGGCACTCAGCTGGGAAGTTGAGGAACCAGGAGTGCCAGCTGGGGACCCAAGAAGAGGATAATCAGGGCTGCTCTGTGCAAATCTAGGTAGTATAACATGTTACTTTAAAAAAAAAAAAAATTCTTTACAATCCCTATAAGGAAAGTGTGGCAAGTGGACAAGCCAGGATGCCCGGGGATTCCACAAAAGTTAAATGGATGCCATTGGATCAAAATTCAAAAACTCAAACACAGATGCATTACAAAAATTCACCCAACGTTTCACGAGAAAAGAATGTGACCTGCTGACATCTTATATATGGCTTTCAGACATGACTCTGTAGTTTCACCCTTTGTCACACCCTAGCTGTTGCAATCAGTTACTTTAGAGTTGAACTCTAGACAGACTTAGAAGACATACATAAATGCAGCTCTGTAATCATTAATACAATTAGGGCCGAGTTCACACTAGCTGTGGCCACGGCTCACAGCAGGGGGTGTGTTGCGTCCCTGTTCTCAGTTTCAGGTGCGAATCGGGTCCGAATTTTTGGCTGAATTCGCACCTGAAACGGATCAGAAGACGCACAGAACCCCTTTCCACTGTGTACTTCGGCAGCCCCGGAGCTGTGTGAACCGGTTCGATTGAGAGCAGGGCACACTCTCCTGTCATGCAAATTGGATGTGGAGAAACCCCGCATCCAATTCACATCAGTGTAAACCCAGCCTAAAAGTTTTTTTTTTTTTAAATGCAAGAAGTGTAAGTGGCTGAATGTAAGTAGCACCATCTTGCAGTCCTGATACTGCAGGGCTACAGTGTTAAGCAGCATCACAACAAGCCAATTAGTTTATACGCAGCAAGAAACATGCTGTTAGAAGGAGAAAGCAGAGTGACAGAGGGTCAGCTCATCACTTTACTGCTTCTCTTTTCACTGTCCAGTCACAAGTTGGGGTCAAAATTGCTGAAAGAGACAGTTTGCCCTAAGTGTGTTAGTAGATCTAGAACTAAAAAAAAAAACTAGAAGAGTAAGACAGTCACCTTCTGCTACCAGTTTGGTTTTAGGTATATAGATCTATCGCAGGGGAACCACAAGTACCCAGTACAATATGCACAAGCAACAAGAACTAAGATGGTAAGCACTGACAGGCAGTGCAGCCATCTGAAACCTTTCATTAAACATGAAAATGTGTTACAGGTCAGTCAGCCAGCAACATAATTTGTGGGAAGCTTTGTACTGGACCTGGAATCCTCCTAACCCGAGGCAATGCTCTGGCCCTGCCTGCAACAGTGATTATCACACTAGACTTTATGGTCAAGTGAGTTGGTCTACATAGGTAGGTTAAAGCTGAGGTTTGGGTGGCACAACCCACCTTCGTTATAAAACTTGAGCTGTGCCATTTAAAGCTCAATGTTCTACCATACTCCAGTGAGCTTGTCTGCTAATCATACTTGCTGCGTGGATTACAATAAAATAACGCCACCTGACAAGATGGCGATAGTAGTTTTCTTTCTTCCACTTTTCACATACAAACATTTATGTGAGAACAGAATAATTTATGTTAAACAGTTCTAATAAGAGAAGATGTAAGACCCCATTGGCTGCATTAGCCACCATGCTAAAAAAAAGGTAAGCTGATCATGTTGTTGGTTAAAGTGAGACTAAACGCTGGCATAAAAAAAAAAAAAAAAATCTATTCAAGTATGTATTAAATTCTTAAACTGGTTCTAAAGGTAGAGGGTTTTCTACCTTAAAGCATTCTATGCATTACAGTAAAAAATGTGCAATTTTTTGTTCCTCTCTCTCCTCATTGGCTCACACAGCAGCGGTGTGTGCAAATGGACAATGTCTATTCACAGGAGCGCAGCCCAGGAGCGAGCATGCTCAAGTGCCCCCATAGCTTACTATTGGGGGCACGAGCCAGGACTGCCAGTGGGGGACCCAAAAAGAAGAGGATCGGGGCTGCTCTGTGCAAAACCATTACGCAGAGCAGGTAAGTAGAACGTGTGTGTGTGTTTTTTTTATTTATTACCTTTAGAATCACTAACTCAAAAAAGTACTTTCTTTTGCTCGCAGCCTTCTCCAAATTTCTTGTGATATGATCCAAATTACTTACTGAAGGGTGGATACATCCATTTTCCATGGTCCCACTGTATGCAGGAATGTAGCCAGTCCTTCAATGGACTATGGGATTTGTAGCATGGATAGAGCAATGCACATGACTGCAACCAATGTGCGCTGCTTGTTCCAAACGGAAGTGAGAGGGAGAAGGAAAGGTTCATGGAAGAGGTTACAAGGAGGCAGGAAAACAGCACAAATTAATGAAAATTACAGGGCCATTAAGTAGTGGATGTGTATGGATATTTGAAGAATAAGGATATCGATTAGTGTCACCTGAACTGTATGCATCACTTCACAATTAAACAATATGGATGGACAGATCCAGTTCTAAAGTTAGCTGCACTACACAATCTAGTAAACAGCAAATGAACACAGTTCATGAATTATTAAAACTTCCTCCGGCTCACAAGAGTCACACAATAGCTTTGTTATGCTTGTGGTGAGTATATTAACATCTGTTCTAAAAGTAGCCTCGCTGTGCTGGAACTGACATAATGATGTAAGGAGGGGAACAGAGAAGGAGAGCAAAACAAGCGCCTCATAGCTGGAGGGCCTTGCTTTTGTAAAGTCTCAGAAATATGGAGGATAGTAGTACTCAAAACGGCATTTGTGTCAATGCCACCGCTGGTCAATGGTTGCTGCTGGCCTTGGAATTATGTGAAGACCAGTAGATACTGTATTTACCCATCTATCCTCTATGGACAATTGTTAAAATAAAGAAGAATTCCAAGTATTAATATTTTATCCACAGTAGTTACGTTGATCCAGCTTGAACCAATGTAACTACAGTATACATACACTGTGTGCACAATTATTAGTGAGCATTTTGATCAAATCATCATGTTTATGCACATTGTCCAACGCCAATCTGTATAAACTTGAATGCGTATTGGATTTAAGTATATCAGGTGATGTGTATTTGTGTAATGAGGGAGGGTGTGGCCTAAGGAGATCAACACCCTATATCAAGGTGTGCATAATTAGGCAGCTTCTTTTCCTCAGGCAAAATGGGACAAAAAAGAGATTTAAAGCGGAGTTCCACCCTAAAGTGGAACTTCCGCTCAACGGATTCCTCCCCCCCTCCGGTGTCACAATTGGCACCTTTCAGGGGGGAGGGGGGTGCAGATACCTGTATAATACAGGTATCTGCACCCACTTCCCGGTATAGCTAGCCTCAACCCCCCACCCACCCCCGTTGTGTTGTGGGAAATACACAGTTCCCACAACACAACGGGGACCGGTGTAGACGCGCAGCGCGACTCGCGCATGTGCAGTAGGGAACCGGGCAATGAAGCCGCAACGCTTCACTTCCTGATTCCCTCAGTGAGAATGGCGGTGGCAGCACCCGAGGATCGAGGGACAGTTCAGTCTCGGGTGCCGACATCGCTGGACCCCGGGACAGGTAAGTGTCCTTATTTTAAAAGTCAGCAGCTGCAATATTTGCAGCTGCTGACATCTAAAAAAAAAATTTTCGCCAAACTCGTTTTAACGGACTCTGAAAAGTAATAATTTGTAAAAAAAAGTTTTTCAGAGGAACGCAGCACTCTTGAAATTGCTAAGATATTGAGGCGTGATCACAGAACCATCAAACGTTTTGTTGCAAATAGTCAACGGGGTCACAAGAATCATGTTGAGAAAAAAAGATGCCAAAGATTTGAGGAGAATCAAAATGTGAAGCTACCAGGAACCCTTTATCTTCCAGTGCTGCCATATTCCAGAACTAGAACCTACCTGGAATGCCTAGAAGTACAAGGTGTTCAGTGCTCAGAGACATGTCCAAGGTAAGCGAGGCTGAAACCCGACCACCACTGAACAATACACATACGTTGAAATGTCAAAACTGGGCCAGGAAATATCTGAAGACAGATTTTTTTTTTTTTTTTTTTTTAAAGGTTTTATAGACTGAGGAAATGAGGAGTGACTCTTGATGGACCAGATGGATGGGCCTGTGGCTGGATCAGTAACAGGCACAGAGCTCCACTTCGATTCAGACGCCAGCAAGGTGGAGGTGGGGTACCGGTATGGGCTGGTATTAGTAAAAGTGAGCTAGTTGGACCTTTTCGGGTTGAAGATGGACTCAAAATCAACTCCCAAACCTACTGCCAGTTTTTAGAAGACACTTTCTTCAAGCAGAAGTACAGGAAAAAGCATGCATCTTTCAAGAAGACCATGATATTTATGCAGGACAATGTTACATCTCATGCATCAATGTACTCCACTGTGTGGCTAGCCAATAAAGGCCTTAAAGGGGTTGTAAACCCTCATGTTTTTTCACCTTAATGCATCCTATGCATTAAGGTGAAAAAACTTCTGTCACTGACCGGCCCCCCCCAGCCCTCGTTTTACTCACCTGAGTCCTGTATTCCCCTGCCAGAGACGTGCTCTTCCCCTCTGCCCGTTGTCCTGGCTCTTGATTGGATAGATTGATAGCAGCGCAGCCAATGGCTCCCGCTTCTGTCAATCAAATCCAATGACGCAGGCGCCAGGGGGCGGGGCAGAGTCCTCTGCTCTGCGTCTATGGTCGCCGAATGCTTGACTCGGGAGCGTGCCCGCAAGGTAACCCCCCCCCCCAGGAGAGCGCTTCTCCTAGGGTGTTATATGATGTGGGGAGGAGCTACCAGCGCTGCCGGGGGACCCCAGAAATCGAGGATCAGGGCCACTCTGTGCAAAACAAACTGCACAGTGGAGGCAAGTATGACATGTTTGTAATTTAAAAAAAAAATGAAGCCTTACAATCACTTTAAAGATAAAAGAATGACATGGCCCCCTTCCTCACCTGACCCTATTGAGAACTTGTGGGCCCTTCTTAAATGGGAGACAAACGGTGAAAGAAAACAGTACACCTCTCATAACAGTGTCTGGGAGGCTGTGGTTGCTACTGCACAAAAAGTCAATCGCTCGCATGCAGAAGTGAACGCATACGTAGGTTGCGCCCGCATATGTAAACAGCGTTCGTACCACATGTGAGGTATCACGGCGAACGTTAGATTGAGAGCAATAATTCTAGCACTAGACCTCCTCTGAAACCCTAAACTGATAACCTGTAAAGATTTTTAAAGCGTAGCCTATGGAGTACCGAAGTTTGGCACCATTTCACGTGTCCGCAATTTTAAAGTGTGACATGTTAGATATCCATTTACACATTGGGGGAAAATATTGCGTTTTTGTTTTTTTTTCAATTCATTAAAGTGCACGGTTTCCAAAAAAATTGTGTTTGAAAAATTGCTGCGCAAATACCGTGACACATAACAAATTGCAATGATTGTCATTTTATTCTCTAGCATCTCTGATAGATATAGAGAATATTATATATATATATATATATATATATATATATATATATATATATATATATATATATATCACACACACACACAGTTGTGTGAAAAAGTATTTGCCCCCTTCCTGGTCTGTGTATCAGCTCAAGGCCGATACACAGACCAAGATTGTTCTCTGGCGATTCTTTTTTTGGATGTGGTGGTGGAAGCTGCTATGGATGACTGATCCGGAAGCCCTGGGATAGTGGAGAATATGGTCAACGAGAGCCATACTATAGCGACCACGGGACACCATCTATGGAGACTGCCTTGGAATCTTAAATTGCCTGCCACCCCTGTAGGGGTATTAGGAGTCGGTGAGTGGGGAGCCAAAAGGGGGAGCACAGAAGTCACGGATTTTCCTTTTCTTGGGCACCAGCCACCAATATATTTGGAACTTTTTTCTGACACTTACAATTTTTTTTTTTTTTGGCAATATTTTTTGAATATAATTTTTCTTTGGATTATTTATTTTTGATACTGTTTTGCATCTGACACCATTGTTGGAGCACGTTGGACTCTTGACACAGAGACTGTATTATATTATACATATATTGTTGGCACTTAATTGGTCAGCACTGTATATTAACCCACTATATATGTGGATGGGATGTTTTTTATCACAATCTAATTTTTTATTATCTTTCACTTTTTGATGTTACCATTTACTGTGTGGTTTAATGGGATTTGTGCACGCCATTATTAATGGTAATTAGCTTTCACACAGGTTTATGTATGTAGGGGGTGGATGTACATTATTCACTTTACAAGCTCACTAAAATTCTCCATACCCCCCCCCCCCTTAAGGGAGCGCCATTCACCCCATTTTTTACTTCAATACAATTTAGCCCCTTGTGGGTCTAAATAGGGGAGGCTGCATACCTTTTTCTTTTTCTCCCCTTTCCTCTCTCCCTTTTCTTCTTCTTAGAATTTTCCTACCTTTCTTCTTTTCCGTCTGTCAGTCCTAAGCGCAGAGCCTTTGTGTCTTTTGTTACAACAGCAAGTCCACCTCCAAATGGTTCAAACAAAGCAAAATTTAGGTTTTGGAGTAGCCTAGTCAAAGCCCGGACTTAAATCCAATTGAGATGCTGTATCATGGCTTACACAGGCCATGCTGTAAAACCCTCCAATGTGGCTGAATTAAAACAATTCTGCAAAAGAAGAGTGGGCCGAAATTGCTCCACAGCAATATGAAAGACCCATTGCCAGTTATCGCAAGTGCCAAGGGTGGCACAACCAGTTATTCGGTTTAGGGAACAATTACTTTTTCACATTAAGCCAGGCAGATTTGGACAGCTTCTTTGCCTTAATAAATGAAACCATCATTTAAACACTGCATTTTGTATTTACGCGGGTTAACTTTGTGTAATAATAAAATTAATTTGATGATCTGATAAATATGCAAAAAAAAAAAAAATCTCTATCATGTTCCATAAATTCTCAATTATATCTATACAAATATTCCTGACATCCGCTCAGGATAACTCTGTAAGGAGATATATATATATATATATAAAATGTTTTGCTTAGAATAGAAAGATTACGATTCTCGCGACGTAAAATCTTTCACATTATACAAAAAAAAATTGGGCTAACTTTACTGGTTAGTTTTTATTTTTTTTAATTCATTAAAGTAATTTTTTTACAAAAAAAATTGCATTTGAAAGACCGCTGCGCAAATACAGTGTGACATAAAATATTGCAACAATCACTATTTTATTCTCTAGTGTCTCTACTAAAATATATTATATATATATATATATATATATATATATATATATATATATATATATATATATATATATATATATATATATATATATTTTGTTTGGGGGTTCCAAGTAATATTCTAGCAAAAAAAAATTGATTAAAGCGAAGGTGCACACAAAAATTGAACCTCCGCTTTTCTGAACCCCACCCCCCCTTGTCACATTTGGCACCTTTTAGGGGGGGAGGGGGGTGCAGATACCTGTCTAAGACAGGTATTTGCACCCACTTCCGGGCATAGACTCCCACGGGAGCCTACGCCTCTTCCCGTCCCCCCCGCTGTCTCCAGAGACAGCAGGGACCATTCGTATTGCGCAGCGCGAGTAGGGAACCAGGAAGTGAAGCCGCAAGGCTTCATTTCCCGATTCCCTTACCGAAGATGGTGGCGGCAGCATCCGAGGACCGAGGGACGGTTCGGCCTAGGGTGCCGACATCGCGGGCGCCCTGGAAAGGCAAGTGTCTATATTTTAAAAGTCAGCAGCTGCAGTATTTGTAGCTGCTGACTTCTAAAAAAAAAAAAAAAAAAAAATTGCGGGACCTCCGCTTTAACTTGAAACCAACAAATGTCAGAAAAAGGTTTAGTGTTTTAAAGTGGTTAAACTTTCCTCACCTACACAGGAAGTCTATTTCACTGACAAATTGTTACAATGTTTAGACTTAGTTCCACTGCTAAAGAATGTTGTGATTCTTGGCAAACTGCCCAGTTTTTCTCTTCCTTTCTTTTGATGGCTGTGGCTTCAGAAGAGCAGAGAGAATTCTTTGCATTGCAAGAATCGTTTAACACTTTAGTCAAGATCGCAACGGGTAAAAAAAAAAAAAAAAAAAAAAAAAAAAAAAAAAAAAAAAACGCGCTGTGGCGCAGTGGGTAGCACTCTCGCCTAGCAGTAAGAAGGGTCGCTGGTTCGAATCCCGACCACGACACTACCTGCCTGGAGTTTGCATGTTCTCCCTGTGTCTGCGTGGGTTTCCTCCGGGTACTCCGGTTTCCTCCCACACTCCAAAGACATGCTGGTAGGTTAATTGGATCCTGTCTAAATCGGCCCTAGTATAGGTATGAATGTGAGTTAGGGACCTTAGATTGTAAGCTCCTTGAGGGTATAGGGACTGATGTGAATGTATAATATATATATGTAAAAGCGCTGCGTAAATTGACGGCGCTATATAAGTACCTGAAATAAATAAATAATAAATAAATAAAATCGTGAAGCTCTAATATGAATATCTCTATATCTATCTATCCATCCATCTATATCTATATATATTATGTGCAAAATTTTCTGCCCAAGCATTTGTATTTCTATCAATACATTCCTAAAATGTATACAGTTCTGCCTCGCAGAACAGCCCTGTCAAGCAGAAGGGACCTGATTGTTCTTATTTTCATATCCATATCTCCTCTTCAAATCCTGTGACTGGACAGTGAAAGGGGAAGTAGCAAACTGTTGAGTTTAACTCTGTACCCTTCACCTATCAGCATGCTTCTTGTACTGCAACACACCTGACCAGCTCCTTGTGCTGCTTCCACCTACACGCTCAGCCTCATATGGGCTGCAAGAGGCTGATCCCAAGGTACTTACACTGCATGCATTTCAAAACTAAATGTAGTTGTGCATTTATGATAACAGAGCTGCATTCATTTCTACCTTAAATATCTGCCTGGAGTTCACCTTTAAATATTGCTCATCCATAAATGTCATACAGGTTCAAGCACTAAATTAGATAAAGAGAAATGCCCCTTAACTCTTTTGCTGGCTGCTACATCACTGCTGTGTCCTGTATTTGCATGGCAGCCAGAACCATAGAGAGCAGTGGAGAACCAGGTATCAGATACACCTAGAACTGTTGGATAAAAGATGAACCTGTAGCTCTCCAAATGAGAAGGATTTGATGTGCAGCCTGCAAGAAAGGTATGTACTAAATATGTTCTTCTACAGGGTGCTCGTGACTTTATTTTTCAACTCGAGGAGCGGGATTACTTTAATTACAACATGTACGTCTAATGATGACAAATTTGACTATTTCATGCGTATTTGGGCCTACTGATTTTTTTAATAAAATAACGAAACACTAACAGCTATTAGAACATAATACATACACAAAGGGTTCAGGACAATTTCTAATAACTTTCTAATAACTTAATAAGTCAGATTGTCTTTTGAATTTAAATTTTTACTGATCCCAGCTGCAGCTATCCCCCGCCGCCTCGAAGCAATAGCTCAGTTTTCGGTCTTTAGCCTGCAGAGAGCCGATGATCCTGCCCCTCGAGCACTCACTGGAGCGCCGGGCTGTGGAGGGGACAGGAGTAGCTAGGCCAGGCTCCCAGCAGCTCACTGAGAGGCTGAGCCAGCTGTCGGTCCAGGCAGGATCTCTCTGGAGCCTGGATCGGCTGAGTGACATCAGCCGACGATGGACTTTAGCCTGCTGTCGGCTGAATATAGTACATTCTTGTGACCCACTGAATTAGGACCAAAAGAGGTTTAGCCCTACTTCTCTTTTAAGGCTTTTTATGCACACTGGGGCTCTTCTAAACGCTTTTCTCCTGGCAGGAGAAAAGCAGCTGCAAAAATGCGCCCAAGCCACATTTTTTCAAAACACATTTAGGCACTGTAGACATAGAAAGAGATAGCCCAGCTGTTGCACACCTCACCCGACCCAAGTGGTTAGCAGGTAAAAGCAGCCTCAGCTCAATTCATCCAAGCCATGCCCCCAACATGTTTCACCCCTCCCCTCAATTAAGCCCTGGGACAGGGCAAAACATGTTGGGGGGGAGTGGCTTGGATGAATTGAGCTGAGGCTGCTCTTACCTGTTAACCACTCAGGCCCGGTTGTATGTATATATTTTTTTTTTTTTTAAAAGTTTTATTTATTGCTTTTGTAACATATAGGTACATACAAGACCCATTTGGCCACACACACAATAAACTATTTACATTCCTTCAGCATGGACTCTCTCCTCCTTCCTCCGGACCTTCACTCAGTGTAAAAGAAAAAACGAAGATAATAGTAAATATGCCCCCTTTTCACATTAACAGTCAGTGCAAGATTTAAGATATATGAGATAGTCGCATACATGTTATAACCCACTGTAAACCCATTCCATTAGGTACCACTTAATCCGCCACCGTATCTTCACTATTCATCCAACTGCCCCATACTTTATCAAATTTTTGTGGTATGCCCCTGCTAATGTATGTAGCCTTGTATAAAGGTGCAGCCCTATTCACCACACCCTTCCACGCTGATACAGATGGAGGACTAGGCTTTTTCCATGACAACACAAAACCATCGTTTTTCTAGCATAATAGATCAGGATCGTTTGCAAAGTACAAGTTACTCTCTTTGGGGCTAGATTGTCTACCAGCTCCAAAAGACACACTTCTACTGTGGGTTGTATAGGAATGGCTGTTACGTCTGCTATACATTCTGTAACTCCCTTCCAAAATGCTTGAATGTTCGAGCAATTCCAGAAGATATGCATAAAATCAGCAGTGAGGGAGCTGCACCACCAGCAACTAGGTGACCGGGTAGGGAACATCTTAGCCAGTCTCACTGGGGTAAGATATATGCGATTAAGGAATTTAAATTGAATGAGTTGGTATCTAGCAGAAACCAATCTGATAAAATTAATGTCCCATACATCGTCCCAGTCATCCCCGTCCATCTGGGGGAACACCTCACCCCACATCGCCCTACACTTTGCAAGGAGATTTCCCCCCCCTCACTGAACAGTTGTTTGTATATTGTAGACAAGGCCTTGTCCAAAGTGTCCTCCCTCAGTAAAGACTCTACATCACTCATTTTCGGGGTAATTCCATTATTTCCAAATTGGGCATTGTATGCATGCCTTAGCTGAAGCTAACGGAACAGGTGAGTGTTGGGAAGGTTAAACTTGGTTTTTAGGGTGTCAAACTGTAGAAGTTTGTATGTATATTTGTAAAAATATGGAGGAAGTAACAGACATGGATACTGTAGACAACGGAATACAGTATTGTCTAGATTTTGTTACATTAACCCCTTGCTGAACACAAAGTATGTGCACCGGCAAGAAGAATGGGTCTTAAGGTGAACACGCTGCACATATGCTAGAGCTGCACAATTAATCATTAAAAAAATTGTGATCTCGATTCAACCCCCTCACGATCTCAATTGCAGAGTTTCCCGATTCTTTCATGTAACAAGTGTAGAGAGTTCTCTGCTCACTCAGCTGTCAAAGAGAAAAACCAGGGCAGTCTGCCAAGTTTTTAACAACATTGGCCTGCTAGCAGATAACTAGAAACATTATAAAACTTATAGCTCAAAAGGGATAAACTTCTGTTTGTAAATGCAGGAAGTTTAACGACTTAGTCTAAACCGTTTTCTGACACTTGTTTCTTACAAAGTTAAAATCTGTATTTTTTTTGCTAGAAAAATACTTGGAACCCCCAAACATTATATATTTTTTTTTAGCAGAGACCCTAGGGAATAAAATGGCGATTCTTGCAATATTTTAAGTCACACTGTATTTGCACAGTGGTCTTTCAAACGCAATTTTTTGGGAAAAAATACACTTCAATGAATAAAAAAAAACAAAAAAAAACAGTAAAGTTAGCCCAATTTTTTTGTTTAATGTGAAAGATGTTACGCCGCGAGAATCGCAAACTATCTTCTAAGGAAAAAAAATTGTGATTCTCATTTTAGCCAGAATCGTGCAGCTCTAACATATGCACCCACGGCGCCTGAGGTTTCTCTACTGAGAGCATGTGCACTGCCTGCTTCCAGCACAGTGATGGAGTTCTCAGACTGCTCCCAATCATGTGACCACTGTGACAGCCAATCACAGGGGTCATATGACTGGGAAGTCTGTCCTGCCCCAAGACCTAGTTAAAGGCATGCAGTGGACAGACAGGAAGGGCTTGAAGGCATTTTAAAAGTACGAGAATCAACAATAAAACACCACATATTGAAACCAATCAAAACATCTCTGAGCAGCTTACTCACGGTAGCTCCTTCCCTTCCTAACCGCACCTAAAGCCGGATATAGGCGGTTTGAATTTCAGCTGGTTTAGCAGGAACCGGCCAAGAATCGAACCATATATGGGCAGGCTGAATGTACCCAAGTTGATCAATCGATCAACTTGGGTACAAACGGCCTGTCCAATTTTACATTAGATTATTGCTAGCCGCTAGCCATAATCACTATGTACTAACTCCCAGCGGGGATGGCTTCCCCCACACCCCTGGCAGAACACAATGGCTCCGTGGGAGGGACAGTCAGTGTTGATGGGGAAATAAAGTTATTTTTTTTGTGGTTGCAGGAAAGAAAAAAAAAAAAAAAAAAAAAAAAAAAAAAAAAAAAAAAAAAAAAAAATCGCTCCGCCTATGGCCGGCCTTAGATATGACAGGCAAAGTTGACGCTTACGATATCAAAACCTCCTACAGACAGAACGAAGAAATACTCACATGGTTGGCAGTTACAGCAAAAAACTGCAAGTTCTGGAGCTGTCCGATTTCAGCCGGGATGCTAGTTAGCGTATTGTGGCTGAGATCTAGATGCCGCAGCTTTCGACAGTAGCACAACTGTGGTGGTATTTTATCAATTTTGTTGCGATTAAGATACAGGCGCTCAAGGCTTGCCAGATTGCCAATTTGAATGGGTATATAGGCAATATGGTTGTACCAGAGCTTCAAGCAGGTGAGTCTATGTAGGTGCTGGAAGCTGATGATTTCCTCAATAGTTTTCAAATTGTTGTCTTTCAAATCAATCTCCTGAAGGTTGTGAAGGCTAAAAATGGAGTGTGGGATCCTCTCCAAGTCACACCGCACCAGTTCCAGCTCCGTTAGGTTCACCATTTTCTTCAGACTGTTGAGAACCATCAGTTTGGTGCCTTCATTGTTTACAGAAAGCTTCTGCAGATGGACGCCTACATCAGTCACCACTTGGGGCAGTTTAGTAAGGTTGCTCTTCAGTCTCAACACTTTCAACCTCTTAAGTTCACGGAGACCATCAATGACTATATATCTATTGTTTTCCGCGCTCAAGTTCCCGGTGAGGTGCAACTCCTCAAGGTTTTTCAAACTATAGATCCATAAGGGAATCTCCTTAATATCTGTAAATTTAATGTGTAGCGATTTGAGATTCTCTCTGAGAAAAGCCAAGGCTGGAGACTCAATTTTAGCTGCTGTGTGGTATAACCAGAGTTCTTTCAAGCCTGTGAGCTGAGCAATGCTAGGCGGGATGGTCACATCAGGTATGAGTTCCAGCTTGAGCACTTCCAGCTCCACAAGGTCAAACACAGTGTCTGGGATCCCGCTAAGCATGAAAAGATGGAGCTCAAGTTTCTCCTGAGAATTTTTGGTGATGCGTTGGCGTAGTTTGTCCAGTGTCCACTCGTGATTGAGGTTGAGTTGCCTCAATTTGTTCTCGCTGACTTCAGACAAAAAAACAGCAAAACGTTTTGAATAAAGTGGATCATATTGATCTATGAGGTGCAGCATGAAAGCAAAGTCGTTCTTGACATCTGGAATGTCGCTGTAGCTGCTCTCTTCACGAATAGATTCGAAGGAATACTTTTTCAAGGATCGCCTTAGCATCCACCAGAGGGTGTACACACAGACTAGACCGTAAAACCCCACCAGGCTGATGTAGAATGAGGCCAATATTTTAAATAAGGTGGCCAGTGGATGGGCACATCGGTACATTCGATAGCCAGTGAGGCTCTCAATGTCCACCTTACAATCCACATCGAAGGTGATGCTGCTAACATAGTACACAGTGTAGCAAAGAATCAGAATAAACTTGATAACTTTGATGATTGTCTGCCTCATATAGAGCCTGTAGACTATATCGCCTTCTTCCACATGAGTCCTAAACTTTTTCACCTTCTCAAACAAGGCTTTGGCCTGCTCACCCTCTTTCTTATCAAGCACTCCCGTCTCTGACCTATCCACAATTCCCTGCTCCACCCTGGACTTGCTCCTCTGCAGCATGGGCACGGTTGCTTCTACATCTTCACTGGCTGTAGAAGACTTTTTGTCAACCGAACCATTCATCTTTCCACCTGAAGGTTTGGGATCACTCTCCTCCACCACAGTCTCCGACAAAGCCCGAGTAGTCCAAGGTGAGTCAAAACATTTTAGTAGGATAGAGACAAAATGTTCTAGCTTGGAGCTGGTCCGAGGAAACTTGAACCAGAAATTGCTACACGCCAGGAAGATCAAAGTGTGCAACAACACTAGATAAGGGAAATATTTTGCAAACCAATGTAGACGGTTTTCATAGCACACAGCATCCACATAGTTGTACTGATGTCTATCCAAGTCATATTTTATGCCTGTGGGGCCTAGTGTTTCTGGAGGCACCAGGCTAGAGTTTGGATATTCAGGTTCTGCAGGTGTCCAGGCCCGGTAGGAATCATTACAGCTGTCATGTGTGACCCATTTACAGGGAAGACAAATCATCTTATCCTGGGTGACCTGTAAGGTGCCTCCAAACACTGCTATCATAAGCATGACAATGGAAATGTAGTCTGTGAACACATCCCACCATGGTTTAAGGATTCTGTAGGCTGGTTGTGTGTCAGCAAAGTACCGCAGCTCTGTCACTGGAATCATGGCTCACCTGGTAACAAGAAGATAGAACAGGTTTTACTAACAAGCAGAATCCCAGAGCATAGGTCTAACATCTATTTATAATCAGTAGAGGACAGGTAAGGACATATTTGATGACTACAAGGTACAAGGCAATTTATATCTCACAAGGGAAAAAATTCTGCAAAATATATCTTTCCCAAAGCAGATATGTACTTACCCCCTCAGGAAACTAAGGGACACATTGATACTTTCCCAATGATCTGGTGTGCTCCTGGGAAAAACCCAAGCCACTTAATTTTTTTAAAGGAGAAAGGAAAATAAGCAGCATTTGGTAGTCAGTCAATAATAATAATACTATGTTACCTAGTACAATAAAGTTTGTGCTAGGGAAAAAAAATAAATACATTTGCATTTTATATTCTACCACATGCATTATTTAACCACTCAAGGACTAGGCCTATTTTTCAGACTCGGTGTGTACAAGTTATAATCAGTTTTATTTGCTAGAAAATTATTTAGAACCCCCAAACATTAAAATGTATTTATTTACAAGCACACTTTTTTTGTAAAAAAAAAAAAAAAAAAAAAAAATACACTTTTTTGAATTAAAAAATAAGGCAACAGTAAAGTTAGCCCAATTTTTTTATATTGTGAAAGATAATGTTACGCCAAGTAAATTGATACCCAAAATTGTCATGCTTCAAAATTGCATCCGCTCGTGGAATGGCAATGTTTAAAAATTTCTACAGGTTACCAGTTTTGAGTTACAGAGGAGATCTGGGGCTAGAATTATTGCTCTTGCCCCAACGATCGCGGCGATACTTCACATGTGTAGTTTGAACACAGTTTTCATATGCGGGCGCTACTCATGTATGCGTTCGCTTCTGCGTGCGAGCTTGTCAGGATGGAGAGCTCTAAATTTTTTTTCTTCTTTTACTTTTATTTTGACACTGTCCTTTAAAAAAAAATTGGGGTCACTTTTCTTCCTATTACAAGGAACATAATCATCCCTTGCAATAGAAAAAAAAAGCATGACAGGACCTCTTAAATATGAGTTTTGGGGTCAAAAAGACCTCAGATCTCATATTTACACTAAAATGCAGTATATAAAAAAAAATTAATTTGAAAAAAAACAAAAAACAAAACATTTCTCCTTTAAGAGCATTGGGCGGAAGTGACGTTTGACGTGGCGTCAGCTAGCCAAGCAGGAGAGAGGACCTGATCATCTCCTACCGGTGGCTCCGGTAAGCGGCGGAGACCACCAGAGCGTGGCGGGAGGGGGGGGGCCCTCTCCCATCCCCGATAAAAGTGATCTTGTGCCACAGAGACCGCTTTTATCTGAAAGAGGACCACCCGTTGAAGAAGGGGATACTGGGGTTATGGCAGCCATCTGCTGCCACAACAACTATATTCTGCCAACGTATAACGACGGTGGGTCAGTCTGTAAGTAGTTAAAGTGGTTGTAAACCCTTCCACATACCCAGTAAAGTGACTGACCTCGGGTGATACAGAGATTAAAACAAACCCTCCTACATATGTTGTACCAGTTTATCTGCGGTCTTCTCTACAGCCCTTCAAAGTGCAGAATTTTAAAGCTTGTTTGAGAGTTCAGAAAAAAAAAGGCGGCGGCGGATGCAGAGCTCAGTGAGGAGAGCTCTGAAAGTGGATTAGAGGGAAGGGACACCTCCTTCACACAGCAGACAGGAACGGAGCCGAGACTGTTAATCAGCTGGAGATCCCTCCCCTATCACCATTTTTCTCTTGGTGTCAGGAGAACTTGTCAGAAGGGATTCACACTGATAGCAGAGCAACGAAGTAGCAGACAGCAAGTGAACATGTTGTCCCTGAAGTTTATTTGTTGAAAGCAGAAAAAACGGCATTGCAGTTTGTTGTGTATGGGGCTACATAGCCACAGACTGGTCAGGGTGCCCATGCTGACCCAGGCCCACAGCCAAAAGCGACTACATTTGGCACATGAGCATCACACCTGGACCACAGGCAATGGAAGAAAGTAGCCTGGTCTAATAAATCACATTTTCTTTTACATATTATGTAGATGGCCGAGTGCGTGTGTGTCGTTTACCTGAGGAAAGGATGGCACCAGGATGCAGTATGGGAAGAAGGCAAGCCAAAGGAGGCAGTGTGATGCTTTGGGCAATGTTCTGCCATGAAACCTTGAGTCCTGCCATTCATGTGGATGTTACTTGACACTTACCACCTTCTTAAACATTGTTGTTGATCAAAAACACCCCTACATGGAAACAGTATTTCCTGTTGGCAGCAGCCTCTTTCAGCAGGATAGTGAAGCCTGACACACTGAAAAAATGGTTCAAGAATGGTTTGAGGAACACACCAACGAGTTTGAGTATTTGACTTTCCTCCAAATACTCCAAATCTCAATACATCAAGCATCTGAGATGTGCTGGAAAAGCAAGTCCGAGCCATGCAGGCCCCACCTTGCAACTTATAGGACTTAAAGTGTTTGTGAACTCATATAAGTTAGTCTATGCCAGCCCCTCTATTAGAGCTAGGCATAACACACTGTACATGTCTTTTAAAAAAAAAAAAACAAGGCTTGTAAATAACATTTTATGGTGATCTTCAGGCTGGTCACGTGACCCGTGGCAGCTTTACATTTCCAATACATGGATACTGCAGGAGGGGCAGACACAGAGACACAGGCACGGCACTGACAGGCAGGGAGGAGGGAGTGAGGGGGAGAGCTGAGAGCAGGGCTGCAGATGACGGAGGGACTTACACTGACCACCATGGTCAGGGCTCAGCAGCCATGATTTTCATGGTCAGCGCAGAGAGGGGGATACAGGAAGTGGCAGGTTCAGGTGGGTTTTTTACAGTTTAGAGGGGGGCAGATTATACAGCACAAGCACTGTGCAGTTTAATCTGCTTTAAGGGACCAGGATCTCTATTTTTTTTTTGGGTTAACACACACTTTAAAGCTGAGTTCCACCCAAAAGTGGAACTTCCGCTTTAAAGCACTCTGACCCCCTGACATGCCACATATGGCATGTCATTTTGTGTGTGTGGTGTGTGTGTGTGGTGTGTGTGGTGTGTGTGGTGTGTGTGGTGTGTGTGGTGTGTGTGGTGTGTGTGGTGTGTGTGGTGTGGTGTGTGTGGTGTGTGTGAGCAGGTACCTAGTTTTCGCAGGTACCTGCTCCCACTTCCGCTCTGGGCCGCCTAAGTGACCCCTCCTCTCCCCCTTGGCGGCCCCTCCCTCCCACGCCACAGGTCCCAGTCAGGACGTGCAGTGCGACTCGCATGTGAAGCCTCAAACTGTCACAGCTGGGTGCCCACAGTAGTGATGCCGGCGCAGAGGCGAGCAGGGGGAGAATCAAGGGTTTGGGCGGCCGCATCGTTGCATAGTGGGACAGGCGAGTGTGTTTATTAAAAGTCAGCAGCTACACTTTTTGTAGCTGCTGACTTTTAATAAACACAAAAATGGGTGGAACTCCGCTTTAAAGTGATTGTAAAGGCTGTATTTTTAAAAAAAATTTAAATAAACAAACAAACATGTCATACTTACCTGCTCTGTGTTAAGGTTTTGCACAGAGCAGCCCCAATCCTCTTCTTCTCGGGTCCACTGCTGAAGCTCCTGGCTCCTACCCCCCGCCAAGTGCTCCCATATCTAGCCACTTGCTATGAGGGCACTCGTGCATGCTTGCTCCCGAGCCCTGCTCTGAATGTCCATTACACAAGTGGGGCCGGTCCCTGTCCCCTGCTCAACACTGGCTGTGATTGACAGCAGCAGGAGCCAATGGCTTCCGCTGCTGTATCTCAGCCAATGAGAAGCAAGAGACCCAAGAGAGCCTCGGCTCTCATGCACATCACTGGACTGAGATCGGGCTTTACAACCATTTTAAGGCCGGGTTCACACCTATGTGAATTAGATGTGGGTTTCTCCGCATCCAATTCACATAGCAGGAGAATGTGACTGGCTCCCTATGAAGCCGGTTCACATATCTCAGTTGCGGCTGCGGAGCGCACTGCACAGAAACGCCGTGCGTCTTTGGCTCCGTTTCAGGGCCGAATTCAGGCATAGAATCGGCCCCGATTTGTCCCTGAAATGGAGAACAGGGACACACAGCGCTCCTGTGCGATCCGCAGCAGGTTGCAGTGTGAACCCAGCCTTAAGGATCTGCTATTGACGGCTTGGTACCAGATTCCACACCATACCTTCAGAGGTCTAGTGGTGTCCGTACCTCAATGGGTCAAGGTCGTTTTGGCAGCAAAAATTCAATATTGGGTAAATCATCATCATCATCATCATCTTGTTATGGCTGATTGGTGTACGTCTTCTCATTATCTGTTAAACCCAAATTATGGCAAACAATCACATTACCTGCAGCTCTACTAAATACCAGGCTGTAGAGATTCTCCTTACAGGTACTTTTACACAATTATTACTAATTTTAGTAAAACTAAAACGTGTGTCTGAAAAATGTGCAA
The DNA here is from genome assembly GCF_042186555.1 of Aquarana catesbeiana. Lineage (NCBI taxonomy): Eukaryota > Metazoa > Chordata > Amphibia > Anura > Ranidae > Aquarana > Aquarana catesbeiana. Next base: position 245,464,096 of record NC_133332.1, on the reverse strand, counting down.
ATATTCATTTGCACGTTGGATTTCAAACATTTGTAGCCTACTCCAAATAATCTGAACAATTCTGAAGTTTGTAAACTTACTTTTCACATACTGCATTTACCTTCCTGTGACAGGCATGCGTGGATGAGGGAATCAAGTCGTTTTTGGTTTTCTTTCATTCAACTTGCTGGTTGGACAAAAAAAAAAAAAAAAAATCTATGGCCCACCTAATGTGCACCTTGCAATATAGTGGATATTCCTTCTCTCCTTCCTCTTTTTCCCTTTTAACATACAATTCTTATAAATGGGAATTTTAAGCACTTTTTTCCCTATCGTAATTGGATATCACATTTAGTGCTAAAGCAACAGAACTGTTGTTTTGGACATGGTCAAAATAATGTATGTTGTATTCCTTTGTGAGACTTTGTAAAGAATATACAGGAAAATGTCTGATGGCACTGAAAGCTCTAAAATGAATGTGTTCTAAACATTAGCTTAGAAGATCGCATTGACAGGAAGTCACACGCTGATGCTGGGAATTAGAGGTCTATTGTCAAGGGACTTTGTGTTTTATGGTTTACCACCACATTGCTGAAAGATTAATATGAAAATACAACAGTAAAATGCCTGAGGTTCAATACCCAGTAACCCTCCAGATCTAAAGGACAGACACTAATTCCAGGAAGCCGCAGTTCCCAACAAAGTTAAGTGAAGCTTAAGTCAAAACTTTTTTCAATTTTAAAATACAGTGTGGAAGAGTTAGAACTTCTGTTAGCAAATGTGGAGTAATCTCCCCGCAGTCATCAATCTAAATCTGAGAGTGGGTCTAAGATTTTCAGTTTAAAGTGGGGTACAAACTATAAGAAAATGGGGTGAACGTTCCTCCGATTTTTCGCAGCTAATCAGAACTGATGAACGAAAAATCGTACGAAAATTCTCGTACGACAAAAGGCTTTTTTTTTTGGTTTATTGTTTCTGATCATGTGCAGTTTTTCTTTTCTGATTTTTCTTGTACGAAAACAGTACACATTCAATTAAAATCATTTGCTCTGTTTCCGTACGACAAAAATTTCTGAGTTTGTCCCTTCGATAATTTTCGTGCGAACATTCGGAATTGGCTGTCTTTCTATCTTTGGACAAAAATGTTTGCCTGAAATTCTTATAGTGTGTACGAGCCTTAATATATATCGATCAAGAGAGATATAGATATCTCTCTCTATATCTATCTATCTCTCTCTACACACACACACACACACACACACACACACACACACACACACACACACACACACACACGGAGAGGGGAAGAGAGGGAGAGAGGGAGAGGGAGAGGGGAAGAGAGGGAGAGGGGAAGAGAGGGGAGAGGGAGAGAGAATTTGGCTTATTTATATGTAGTTATAAATATTTATCTATCTGCAAATGGCACACATTTGGAAGGTATATCAACTGGGTAATACATTAAGGCCCCTTTCACACTTATATGACTTCAAAGTCGCGCGATTTTACCGCGATTTGGGAGCAGTACTACTTTGTACGACTTTGCCACAACTTCATTAACAAATGAAGCCATACAGTAGTTGGTATGAATCATGAGGGGGAACTCCGCGCCAAATTTTAAATAAAAAACGGGCGTGGGTTCCCCCCCAGGGGCATACCAGGCCCTTAGGTCTAGTTTGGATTGTAAGGGGAACCCCCCCTACGCCGAAAAATCGGCGTGGGGGTCCCCCCAAAATCCATACCAGACCCTTATCTGAGCACGCAGCCCGGCCAGTCAGGAAAGGGGGTGGGGACGAGCGAGTGCCCCCCCCCCCTTCCTGAACTGTACCAGGCCGCATGCCCTCAACATGGGGGGGCCTGCACCCAAAGCACCTTGTCCCCATGTTGATGAGGACAAGGGCCAAGGGCCTCTTCCCAACAACCCTGGCCGTTGGTTGTCGGGGTCTGCGGGCGGAGGGCTTATCGGAATCCGGGAGCCCCCTTTAATAAGGGGGCCCCCAGATCCCGGCCCCCTACGTGAAGGAGTATGGGGTACATGGTACCCCTACCCATTCACCTAGGGAAAAAAGTGTCAATAAAAAAAAAAACACTACACAGGTTTTAAAAGTAATTTATTAGGCAGCTCCGGATGTCTTCTTCCGACTTCGGGGGTCTTCTTCCGACTTCTCCGCTCTCTCTGGCCTCTTCTCCCGGTGTCCAGTTCTTCTGCCGGGCCCCTCCGCTATCTTCTCCCGCTCTTGTGCTAGCAGGGGCCCGGTCTTCTGCGCTGTCTTGTCCCCTATTCTCTTCTTCCGATGTTGACACGACACTCTCTCCTCCTGGAATGCTGTGTGCGAGACGCGCCATCACTTATATAGGCGGTGACCCCGCCTCCTTATGAGGTCACAGTCCCGGGGCATGCTGGGACTGTGCCATCATAAGAGGGCGTGGTCATTGGGTGATGTTGACCACGCCCCCTTATGACAGCACAGTCTCAGCATGCCCCGGGACTGTGACCTCATAAGGGGGTGGGTGGGGTCACCGCCTATATAAGTGATCGCGTGGCTCGCACACAGCATTCCAGCGGGACAGAGCGTCGTGTCAACTTTGGAAGAAGACAAGAAGGCAGAAGTCCGGGCCACCGCTAGCAAAAGAGCATAAGATAGCGGAGGAGCCGGCAGAAGATCAGGACACCGGAGGAGACGCCGGAGAGACCCCCGAAGAAGTCGGAAGACCCCCGAAGTCGGAAAAAGACCCCGGAGCTACCTAATAAATTACTTTAAAAACCTGTGTACTGTTTTTTCATTGACACTTTTTTCCCTAGGTGAATGGGTAGGGCTACAATGTACCCCATACTCATTCACAAAGGGTGGGGGGGCCGGGATCTGGGGCCCCCTTATTAAAGGGGGCTCCCAGATTCCGATAAGCCCCCCGCCCGCAGACCCCGACAACCAACGGCCAGGGTTGTCGGGAAGAGGCCCTTGTCCTCATCAACATGGGAACAAGGTGCTTTGGGGTGGGGGGCGCCCCCCATGTTGAGGGCATGCGGCCTGGTACGGTCCAGGAGGGGGCCCGCTCACTTGTTCCCACCCCCATTCCTGACCAGCCAGGCTGCCTGCTCGAATAAGTGTCTGGTATGGATTTTGGGGGGACCCCCCACGCCGATTTTTCGGCGTAGGGGGGTTCCCTTTACAATCCATACCAGACCTAAGCACCTGGTATGCCCCTGGGGGGTGGAACCCACGCCATTTTTTTCATTTAAAACTTGGAGCGGAGTTCCCCCTCATGATTCATACCAGACAGCTGTCAGCACTGCCTGTCGCTCATCGCGAAAGGAAAAAAAAAGTTTTCCTTTCCCGATCAGCGCGACATGCACAGTACCCTGTCGCCGAGAAACACAATCTTGCGGTCAGGTACTGTACATGGTGTGAGGCTTGTGCTTACAAAGTCGAACTGAAATCGTGTCTATATTATTCAGTATTTGCATGCTACTTGAGGGTTTATTATTGAGGTCTATGGAGTACAACTCGCATGGAAGTTGGACCAAAGTAGTGCAGGGACTACTTTCAAGTCGGCACGACTTAAAAGTTTTTTTTTTTTTTTACTATAATGCATTCTCTGCATTAAAGGTAAAAAAACCCTCCACCATCTGTGCCTCCCCCCTAAAACACTAAAGCCTCGTACACACGCTTAGATTTTCGGACGACGGAACGTCTGTTTTTTGTGGCATGCTAGTCTCATGTGGAAAGTGAAGAGGTTACTCACAACACGAACATTTTCGTACAACAGAATACAACGTCAGAAGTGACGTAATGTGTTGAATAGTTTTGTATGTATTCTTTCGTTTCTGAGCATGCGTAGTCTTGCTCTTACAATTTTTTTCGGATAAAGACCAGTAACTAATGAAAGGAAAATCAGATATTAAGTTCACATTAGAGCTGCACGATTCTGGCTAAAATGGGAATCTTTTTTTGCTTAGAAGATAGATCGAGATTCTCGCGGTGTAACATCATCTTTCACATTAAAACAAAAAAAATTGGGCTAACTTTACTGTTTCGTTTTTTTTTTATTTCAGTGAAGTGTATTTTTTCCCAAAAAATTGCGTTTGAAAGACCGCTGAGCAAATACAGTGTTACATAAAATATTGCAGCAATTGACATTTTATTCCCTAGGGTCTCTGCTAAAATATATATAATGTTTGGGGGTTCCAAGTAATTTTCTAGCAAAAAATATTGATTTTAACTTAAGAAACAAGTGTCAGAAAAAGATTTAGACTTTAAGTGGTTAAACTTCCTGCATTTACACAATTTTATAGTCTGTACATCCAGCTTTTGTTTGAAGAAAAGACAAATCCGGCATCGAAAGCACCATACTAAAGATCCGAAAATCGGCAGATAGTTTGTCGTACGAATTTTTCCATGCGATTTTCGTATCGTGTGTACGGGACTTTACCCATCACCGCCCTCGATCTAGTGCTGCGGGGACAGTGTTTGGCAGCCCCACTCTGATCTTTACTTGCATTCACAAGTTTTACTGAGTGTAGCAAGAGCCATTGGCTCCTGCTGCTGTCAGTCACATCCTGTGAGGGCGGGGGGGTAGGGGCAAGCTGCACTGTGTGCATCTATGGACGCACATAGCCTGGCTCGAGAGCACGCCCACATGAGTGCCCCCATAGATTTACAATCACTATAACCACAGCAGAGAAATCAGGTTTCCTGCCATGCTAGAAACGAAGGCTGTACTGAACGGCAGAGCTGTGTTAATCTGGCAAATACTGGTGAACAGAAACTAAAATACTTTGACAGAAAAAAAAAATACCATTATAAGCATTTTCTTTGTTTTTAACCATTTGCCTAGAGTTCAGCTTTAGTCAACATAACAGCCAGGTAACCGCTTTTTTAAAAGGTCCAAAAATGTAACCAACATTTCTCTCCATATATGCTTCCTCTAAGTTGCTCCTGACATAAAACAAGCTCAGTAAATAAGCAGGGTTGTGTGCAGAAACTGTCTTCCCACACAGCACAGCCAAGCATGCTGAATCATTCCATCAGGCCACACACAGAAGGTCGCCTCTTAGGGCTAAGCTATCAAATGCAAAAAAAAAAAAAAAAAAAAAAAAAAAAAAAAAAAAGAAGGGCAAGCTTCCTTAACAAGAAATTTACAAGCATCCCCCATCAGTATGTCACAAGGGCACAGAGACGTCATGGATGCACACTGCACTGCTACGAAGAAGAATTAGCCTTTAAAATGATACTAAAAACACACATTGTTCAATTTCCTCTTCTATTTCTGTACACAGAGCAACCATAATAATGACTATATGGATGTCCTAAAGCAATGAACTTTTTTTTTTATGTCATAATGTAGAGTATAAGATTTGCTATCATTTGAGCCCAGTCTTGCCACAAAGAGTTAATCCATCTCTGAGCAATCCTCTTTTATTGTTCAGTGAGACAATTCTTGACAAACTGAGAAAAACTTTGTCAAAATCGTCCCCCTTGCTGTGAGTGACAGGTGATTTACATCTCATGCATTAGCCTAAGACACAGGCAGTATTTTTAACCGCTTCAATACCGGGCCAATTCTGACACTTTGCTCCTACATGTAAAAATCATAATTTTTTTGCTAGAAAATTACATAGAACCCCCAAACATTATATATGTTTTTTTAGCAAAGACCCTAGAGAATACAATGGCGGTTGTTGCAACTTTTTATTTCACACAGTATTTGCGCAGGAATTTTTTTGAACGCGTTTTTTGGGGGAAAAAAAACAGTTTTGTGTTTAAAAAAAAAAAAAAAACAAAACAGTAAAGTTAGCCCAATGTTTTTGCATTTTGTGAAAGATGAAGTTACGCTGAGTAAATAGATACCTAACATGTCACGCTTCAAAATTGTACACGTTCATGGAATGGCGCCAATGTTCGGTACTTAAAAATCCCCATAGGCAACGCTTGAAATTTTTTACTGGTTACATGTTTTGAGTTACAGAGGAGGTCTAGGGCCAAAATTATTGCTCTCGCTCCAACGTTCGCGGCGATACCTCACATGTATGGTTTGAACACCGTTTTCATATGTGGGCGGGAATTACGTATGCGTTCGCTTCTGCGTGCGAGCACACGGGGACAGCGGCGCTTTAAATTTTTTTTTTTTTTTTTTATTGTTATATAATTAACAATAAAAAAAAAAATAAAAAAATTTTTATCTTTTATTTTGACACTTTTTTGAAAAAAAAAAAAAAATTGATCACTTTTATTCCTCTTACAAGGAATGTAAACATACCTTGTAATAGCAATATGACATGTCAGGTGCTCTTAATAGTGAGATATGGGGTCAATAAGACCCCATATCTCACCACTAGGCTGGGAAGCCTGAAATAAAAAAAAAAATAAAAATAAAACGATCGCCGCTCCCCAGCCGAAGCGGCGTAGTTTTTTTGAATGGAGAGGCCGGGCATGACGTCATAACATCGCGCCCGGCCTCCGACAATCATAGAGACTCCGGGGACCATCTGGTCCGCCGGAAATCTCTATGATCTACATCCGGCGCCGGCGGATCCACTCTCCGCCTCACCGATCGTAACGGTGAGTCGGAGCAAGCACCGGAGGGCGGCGGGGGGACGGGGACGTCCCCTCTCGCCTCCCATAGGAACGATCAAGCGGCGGAACAGCCGCTATGATCGTTCCTATGGTGTAGAGATTCGCCGGCTGAAACTGGCAATATCTGAATGATATCTGTAACTACAGGCATCATTCAGATATACCCGCTCAAAGCCAAGGACGTCATATGACGCCCTTGGTATTGAAGTGGTTAAATTCCCTCCCCCACTCCTTTCTTCAGCAGCTCTGCAAGGATTGGCTGTTCCACACCTCACCATGATTTGGCATGCTGAAGTCATGTGGTTACTTTCCTGTCTTTTCACTGGATGTTAGAGATCATAGCAGAAGTTCAGTGTTAGAAATACACAGGAGAAAATGCATATTGACAAGGGGAGTGTAGAGGTGGGCGGGGAGTCTACTGACATCACGACTCCACCCACCGAGCTCCAGACAACAGACCCACCCACAGAATCTACAGTTTTTCGAGTCTAATAACAGACAGAGGGGAGACATTTGACAGGTAAAGATACATGCAGGAGGCATGTATATCCTTATAGATAACCCCTATGGCAGTAGTTTAGAAAGGATGACATTGGGTTTACATCCACTTTAAGGGGAGGGAGACACAATCACAGAAACTGCCACCTAAAAAGGATGACTTCTGCCACCCAAAACATACCGTGGCCAAAGTAGTATCCTCCGTGGCTTTAATATCTATCTGGTAAAATTCTGTGAATGTATGAACAAAAGAACAAAAAGACCATGTAATGGCCTTAACCACTTAAGGACTGAGCCTCTTTCTGAGATTTGGTGTTTACAAGTTAAATACAGTTTTTTTTGGTAGAAAATTACTTAGCACCCCCAAACATTATACATTTTTTTTCTAACACCCTAGAGAATAAAATGGCGGTCGTTGCAATACTTTGTCACACCGTATTTGCGCAGCAGTTTTACAAGCGCACTTTTTTGGAAAAAATACACTTTTTTGAATTAAAAAAAAATAAGAGAACAGCAACGTATGCATTCACTTCTGCATGCGAGCTCGTCGGGACCGGGCACGTTTACATTTTTTAAAATTTATTTTACCTTTTATTTTTTACACGTTTTTAAAAAAAATAAATAAATAAATAGTGTCACTTTTATTCCTATTACAAGGAATGTAAACATCCCTTGTAATAGAAAATAAGCATGACAGGACCTCTTAAATTTGAGATATGGGGGTCAAAAAGACATCAGATCTCATCATAGTTACACTAAAATGCTAAAAAAAAAAAAATATATATATATACAAAACAGCCCTTTAAGAGCTATGGGCGGAAGTGACGTTTTGACGTCACTTCCACCCTGCAATGATACGGAGACGGGTGGGGGAGGGGGCTCCGAAGCGCAGCGGGAGGGGCCCCTCTCCCACCGTCAATAAAAGTGATCTCGCGACGAAACTGCCACAGAGACCACTTTTATGTTGACGCAGACCGCCCGTTGAAGAAGAGGATACTAGGGTTATGGCAGCTAGTTGCTGCCATAACAACACTGTCATAACGATGGTGGGCGGTCTGGAAGTGGTTAAATCCTGAGCCACCAACACCTGTTGGCCCAAGATGCCCCCACAAACCTGGTAGCGAGCTCTTTTACCAAAAAAAGGGGTTGGGGACCTTGCCCTTTCAAGCCATAGGCTCGAATAATTAACTGGCAAATCCAAAATGAATAGTTAACTTGGATGCCTGCTGCCTATCCTGGGATCTACTGGCAGCACAAACTAGGATTCCTGACCTGTACCCACAAATTAAGTAAATCTGACCGCCAGAACTACCTGCAGAGTATGCAGTGATCTAACTCCTGCCAACTGAGGATCAGAAAAGATGGCAAGACATTGTCTTGATTCAAGTGAAAACTAGACACCATTCTAGGCAAAAAATAGATGAGGACGCTACATTACCTCTACATGATTCAAGACCAAAAACGGCTTCTTGCATGAAAGAGCCGCCAATTGGGACACTCCACATAGTGAAGTGATAGCAACCAAAAAAGCCACCTTCCGAGATAAGAGACTAACAGAATTTTCCGATTGGTTCAAAAAGTGGCCTCTGCAAGGAAAGTCAAGATCACATTCAGGTCCCAAAGACACAAGAATGTCCTGACAGGCAAGACCGTCTACGTTACACGCTGTATGAAATATGAATCAAGGAGTGAGAAACAGCCCCTGGAAAATGTATAGGGCCGAACCCTGACCCTTAACGGTACTTAAGGCCAATCTCCTTCCCCCTACCGATTGGAGAAAGAAAAAGAAAATCTCCCACTCACATATTTCTGTGGGTGCCACTTCTTGGATTCACCCCAGGCAAAAAAATATTTCCAAGTCCTGTAATTGAAGTGCCCCGAAACTGGCTTCTAGGGGCTCAACAGTGCTGAGATACAGTACTCAAGACCATTAAGGTCCCGCTGGACTGGGAGTGTCCCCTGGAGGAGAAACAGCAGTCCACACAACTAAGAAGTAAACAGCATGATTAAAGAGCACACTGCCCCCCAGTGGCCACTGGGAGAACAGTCAGAACGCTCTTTTTTTTTTTTTAAAGAGAAACCGCAAAAATGCAGACTTACCATTCCTGCTGCAGGACTCTGAACATAACAGGAGACTTCACCCATCACGGCAAGGTTTGTCATAAAAGACCTTCAGGAACTGGATCCCCCTTAATGTGGGGTCCACTCCCCTGGACCTGTATAGCACTCAGAAAAGCACCTTGGTCAGAACAAACACTGCACAGGGCTCCATTACACAGGGTCCAGCGCCATTAAGGCTGCATTACAGACAAAACCTCAAGGAATCTTCTCTCCTTACAATGAGGCTCAGGTACCATCCATTTTGGCCGATAGTTTTTTTGAATGGATCTGAATGAAGTCCATGATTCTAAATAGAACCGTCCAGACCTCCAAGTATGCTCCAAGGACACATGTATCACAGTGACCATTCCAAATTACAGACACTGGCAAAAAAACGGAGGTCCTTCCTGAGTAGGAGGGATTATACAGGGGTCGACTTCCTGTTTGACCATCTGCCAGTGTCCATCCACCAGTAGGTGGTGTATAACCCATATAGTCATTATTATTATTGTTATTATGTGTCCCATGATGTATGATAAAGAAAACAAAGCATGCCTTACTATGAACAGATCTGAGACTTGTTTTATTAGCAGGCACTTCCCACTCTTACTCAGGATGGGGAACCGTGTGTGTCACCGTGTGTATGTAGCCGCACACTAAGTGGTTACCTGTGGTTAGGGATGGGTGTCTGAGCCTGGACGCAGTCATAGCTGCAGAGTTTGCATCCCGTTAGACGTGATTTCACTTTGAGAGTATCTCACCAAAAAATAGATTTTTTGCTGCAGGGGATGCCCAAAATCTGACTTATATCTTAGTGCAGACTTTTGGGAAAATCAGTAAGCCAATCACACAAACAGGAAATTACATTTCTGGAGGGGCGTTCTATATCATCTGTGTACAGAACACCTCCAGGTTGCCATAATGCATTGCATTTTACAGAAAATTATAGCACTGAAGATTAAAAAAGGAACATTTTTAAAAACATTCAATTACAAGATGACTTGTGCTGCAATTTATGCTATATTTTTTTTATTTGCCATTTTTTTTTCACCATGAAAGTGAGGTGACCCTTTAATCTGCAGGTTAAAGCGGAGTTCCACCCAAAAGTGGAACTTCCGCTTTAAGTACTCCTCGCCCCCTGACACGCCACTATTGGCATGTAATTTTTTTTTGGGGGGGGGGGGGGGGGCTGGGTACCTGGTTTGGAGTGGGACTTCCTGTCCCACTTCCTCCTTCCGACTTCTGACCGCCTAGGGGACTCCTAGGCGGCCCCCGCTCCTGGCAATGTTCTGGGACAAGTGACAGGTCCCAGAACATTGCCTGGCCATTGACAGAGCTTAGCGCGGCTCGTGCATGTGCAGTGCGCGCTCGGCTGTGAAGCTGCAAACTGTCACACCCGGCCCCCACAATCACAATGTCAGCGCCGGAAAGAGGAGGGGGAGAGAACAGAGGCTTTGGGTGGCCGCATCGCTGGACCGTGGGACAGGCGACTATCTGTTTATTAAAAGTCAGCAGCTACACTGTTTTTGCAGCTGCTGACTTTTATTAATCTCAAAAACCAGTGGAACTCCGCTTTAACTGAAAGAACACCTGATGAACCGGCCAGTTTATTTTGGATAAAGGGCAAAGTGTTCCAGATGGTGGTCATCAAAAAAGGTGGATCCGGGGACACAAATGGCAACAAACACATTTATTGTTCAGAAAAAAAAAAAAAAAAAAGTTAAAGTCAATGTCGGCTTTTACTGCTCTCTGTGGTTTCACTGGAAAACACACCCTTCAATTCCCATTCCAGTGAACAAGGTCACTCACACAGGATATGTGAGAAATATTCCTAATGGAGATCTTGGCTGTGTGACATGCCTGACCTAAAGCTGGCCTTACTTGTAAAGATCTCTCTTGTTTGGCCCCAGGTGCTGAATGAAATGAATCACTCAATTCTCCCATTCATGCTAAACAACGTGTTGACTAATGTGTTCCGATAGCTGGCACTTGCAGCTGCCAGAATACCCAAACTAATCCTGCACCTGACTGGATGCAAGTGCTGTTCGGCCATGAATTTTCCGCCTGGCTCCTTTGACAAGAGGCGATGGAGACAGGTGGTGCCAACAGGATGACACACAGAATCAATTTCAGCAGATTCAGACAGAAATCAACCAAAACTTGATCAGTGTATGGCCAGTTTAAGAAAGCGGTGTGCGGAATGTCTGCACAATGTCCTACACTGCAGAGTTCATATAGAAGGTGACATACTGCTGATGAAGTAAACATAGTAAACTCCGCTCCCTGTGACATAAAAGTAGGGAGAGGACCCAGGGCCAACTATTTCCCACTACAGACTGTTTTCACAAGGGAGAAGAAAGGATCCTTAAAGAAAAAAGTCACATTACCTTTGTAGGGGAAAAAAAAAAATTGTATCTACTGTTTTGTAACAGAGCACCACCTGTAAAGTACAGAGCACCACCTGTAAAGTACAGAGCACCACCTGTAAAGTACAGAGCACCACCTGTAAAGTATGTGCTTATGTTGCCTACCTTATACTTGTGGTGCTGGGGGGCATTAACGATGGGTTAAGGCGGGGTCATATGCCCAACACAAGGAGATGGAAAAAGCGGTGTACATGCTGTGGCAAAAATGGTACCGCCGATGTGTTAGGTGGGCAGTGCCGCTACCGAACGCGACCCATTTCAGCAAATGGGGCTGCGCTGCCACCACATGCAATGCTTGGGGTTATACAGCAGGCTTTTCAAGGTTACAACAGGCATCAGGGAGGAGACATATCGCCTCTTAGCTGCCTGTAAACTGCAGATTTGCTTTTCTTAATTACTGCTGACTTCTGATTTTGCCATGGCGCCATTGTTTAACAGGGATCCCATGGAGTCACTGCAATGAGCACGCCCACCTGGGATCACAGAGAATCATTCACTCTGTGCACAGACACACACGGGCAGAACAAGGAGTCTGACCCTGAAGAGGCGTTGTGATCCAACCCTCCCCCCCGCCCACATGATTCTGACTGACCGCCACTGTTCTGAAGCACAGACCCAACCTAAAGCGCAATGCATCACTGTTACTTAGCTGCTCTTCAGAGGACACCATTCTGTGCCTTGCAGTCTGACAGCTTAAAAAGCAGGGAAGTCCTGACTGCTGGGTGAGCAAGGTGCTATAGCCAAAACGTAGACCCATATATTCATTTCCAAGGTCAATTATTTCTAGCCTATGATTATTAGTCTGAATGATCTTGAAGTTAGTAAACCTACTTTGTGAAGATCCTTGCACATTGACTTGTTTGAATTCCATCTCACATATTCACATTTCCCTATGAGTAGTCTCTGCTGTGTCATGCATTTTACAGAGCCTGCCTTCTGAACGGCAGTGGTGCTGAGAGGAGGAGTTTCAGGAGGCGGAGTTAGCACAGGAATCACTGCTTGCAGGCAGCAAGGTACCATGGGAGATGTAGTCCTACAGCTGGCCATACACATTTTTTTCTTCATTTGGCCAGCAGACTGGAAAAACAAACAAGATGGATGAAAGTATAACAACCACCCAACCCAGCTGGCAGAACCTGGCAATGTCAGACTACAATGATCAGTGGCTGCAGTCGCTAATCAAGAAAACAAAAAGAATTCCAAAATGTCCCTTTTAACAGAAGACAACTGAACGATCGTTTTCTGTCAGGTGGGGAATGGCTACACGCTAACTGAAATCTGGCTGGTCCCTGCTGAAATGGCATGTACATGAATCTGTTGCACAGACAGACGGAGGACAGACTTCTAATGAGTGTCTAGGACACACTTAATGAATTCCCTGGATGTCTCTGGAGTGTTAACAACAGCATAACACATAACAGAGCCCTGTAACCAGGAGGGATGTAAACTACAGGGCTCGGTGTTTGGTATGGTTATTGTCACTAAAGCAAGCCATCGATAATAAAGTTTTCTGGGTGGAAGGAAAGAGAATTGTTCGATTCCCCCCCCATCAACTCTGAATGTGTTGATGGGAGGGGAAAAAATAAAATACAAAAAATAAAATAGAACAATTTTCTTTTCTTCCACCTAGAAAACTATCATGTGTGGCTTGCTTTAGTAACAATATCCATACCAAACACAGAGCCCTGTAGTTAACATCCCTCCTGGAATCACTCCCGCAGTGCTATTGTGTTCTGTCATCAGGGAGCCTTCCCCACTGGCAGAACACAATGATTACTGCTAGCAGCTATAGCTGCTGGTAACGATAGCAAACAAACAAAAAAAAAAAAAAAAAACAAACAGGCTTATTGTACTGAAGTAAATCCATTAATTTGACTTTAGTACAATCAGCCTGCCCATAGATGGATCGAATATCGTCTGCTGAACCGGACAAGATTAGATTCACCAGCTTTAGAAGCTGTCACACAGTGGTAGATGTACTAAAGGCAAATAGACTATGCACTTTGCAAGTACAGCTGCTCCAAAGCTTAGTAAATGAGGCAAAACTTCACTGTGCAAAGAATACCCAATCACATGCAAGGAAAATGCCTGAACATGATTGGATGATGGAAGTCTTCAGAGCTCCAGAGTGCACAATCTATTTGTCTTTAGTAAAGGAACCCCACAGTGTGGTAAAAGTTTACGTTCAGGAAGTCGGAAGCCTGTTACTGACACTTCGCTCCAAGGTTTGTCTATCCTAAAGCTAAAGTCCGGTCAGCCAGTTCAGCAGTAATTGGCTGAATTTCAGTATGCGTGTACTGCAGTCTGTACAACACAAGCCGGACTAATGACTAGCTTCTGTTGAATGGTCTTGCTGGAGACCCAGCACTCAACCAACACTTGCAGCCAGTTGGGGGGGTGGAATCACTACTGTTAGAATACAACAGAACAGTGGGAGAGAGCCATGCATCAGACTATTTAACACAGAGTGGATGCTACTATCTACTGGACACCACAGTGTTACAGAGCCTGCAGTATCCTATGGAGTGTCCGCTGCATCACCCTGTAGAAAAGATTCTCTTGGGTCAACCTTCTCCTACACCCCCCATTCATGGAAACAAAAAGGGTGTTTCTACTTCAGTGCTAAACACATCTGTAAAGCACACCACTAGTGCTTTTTTTTAGGCAGCATTATGTCCATGAGAAAGTAGGGTTCCTGCTTTATAAACGGGCCTCTAAATAAACCTTACATGAAAATCCTTGGGCAATGCAGCAAGAAGGGGGGGAGGGGGTGAAAAGGTTCTCTTGTCCGATCTGTCAGCAAACAATCAGCTGGCAAGAATGAACTCTAGTCTTCCATGTGCGCCCGTCCTGAGTAATTAAAAAAAAAAAAAAAAAAACATGAAACACGTCCACAAAGGGCATATTCACCTGGAGGCAGCTGGATCCATTCCCAACAAAAGCACATTTGTATACTGCAGATCAGACACAGGTGGAGCACCTTCCTACAGTCATCCCCCAGGAAGATAATAAACAACATTTAATCCAGTTATGAATTCATTAGTACATATAAAATGTATTTTTCCATATGGATAGCACTGACCTGGAACACGTATGCAGATCAGGAGTCGTGACTCATCCCAATTTGACTTTCTAATCTACATGATTATTCTGAGTCCGTGACAGTAAGGGGATGATTAAACCAAGCCACAGATGATACAATTTTATTTCCTTTCACCAAGAAAAAAAAAAAAAAAAAATTGCTTGATTCCTCTATCAACACTGTGTTGATGGGGGAATCCATCCCGCAGCGCACAATGGGGATGGGAGATTACATGTAGATTAATGGAAGCTTCTCCTCCCTCTTATTCTAAGACATAGGCTGGAAGGGCGTGCCACAGCCTGTGACTGGCAGAAATCCCCTACACCATGTATATTGCCAAAAAATAATAAAGATTTGTATGACAATTTAAAACAAATTTATTTTAATTTACTTTTACTCTATTACAAAGGTTTGTTTTTTTTTTCATTATTTTGAACATGTGACCAGCAGAAGAGGACTAGAAGCTCCTCCTGCTAATGTTTCCCTGCAGACAGGCTGAGAGAGATCTGGGTCATGTGACAGCTGTATACAGATTAGGGAAAAAGTACTTTGAGGGTTTTTTCATTAAAAAAAAAAAAATTACAGTGCCATCAACCATATACAGAAATAGAAGGGACAATGTAAAATTCAACAGTGTGTGTTTAGTATCACTTTAAAGGCCAATTCTTCCTCGTAGCAGTGCAGCGTGCATCCAGTACGTCTCTGTGGCCTTGTTGGTAAGACATACTGAGAGGGGGATGCTTGTACATTTCTGTGTGTGGTACAGTAAACAGTGTGCGTTAAAGCGGAGTTCTGCTTAAAAAAAAAATAAAAAAGTCAGCAGCTACAAATACTGCAGATGCTGACTTTTAATAATCCGACGTTTACCTGTCCCAGGGTTCAGCGATACGGGGGAACGAAGCCTCGCTCATCTCCCCCGCCTCCTCTCTGCGGCGTCGGCATTGTAACTGTGGGCGCCCGGCTGTGCCCACCGCGCGCCGTGACTGGCAGGGCAATCATCTTGGACCTGTGATGTGTACCAGATGATTGCCGAGTGGGAGGGGGGAGAGGCGATCTCCCTTCCGGTGTCGCTGTGCGCCGGGAGGAAGTGGGAGCTGGGACCCTATAAAAAGGAGGGTCCCCCCCCCCAAAAAAAAAAATGACATACCAAATGTGGCATGTCAGGGGGTCACCTCCCTTAAAACGGAAGTTCCATTTTTGGGTGGAACTCTGCTTTAAGTATCACTTTTTTTTTTTTTTTTTTTTTTTTAAAGCCCATACTTCTCATTTTAGCAAACCAGCCTCTAAAAATTAAATCCAAAGTCAGGAAACTATTAAAAGAAAAAAAAAAAAAAAATCAGCAGCCCCATAGCTCTTTATTTAGATTGAAACCTATGTTGTGCTAACCTCAGAAACATAAAAGTTAGCACAAAAGGACATAACTTATAGTACGATGTGTCCCTTGTGCAGACTCTTTTAGTAGAGATCTTCCTCTGACCTTCATACAAAGACACATGATCTCTGAAAGGGGGAAAACTACTGATGAACCTGCTCTCTGCCACATTCTAAACCTAATCTATCTAACCCTGTAAAGCAAAAACTGCTACATATACTTACTCTGCAGCAGATCCGGTCCAGTCCCAGCATCAGCTGTCAGCTGCAGCTTCAGTGTGTAGTAGATGCGGCCGACAACAGAAGCCGCATAATAAGTCTATGGGTGTTGTCACTTCCCAGGCATTTCATAGCCGTTGTCGGTCCTCTCCTGCACACAGCTTCTGCTGCTGGAAACCAGATTGGATCGGCAGCAGAATTTTTGCTTTAGAGGGTTAGACAAGATTAGGTTAAGAATGGAGCAGAGAGCAGGTTTAGACTTAGTTTTTGCCTGGACTTACACTTCAACTGTAAATTATGTCCCTGACTTTCATGTTTTTGATTTAATCTAAACTTAAAAAAAAAAAAAAAAACCTTTAGAAAGGAGTTGTAAACCCTCACAGTTTTTAATCTTAATGCATCTAAGTGCACCAACACGAGTGCCCCCATGGAAAGCAGCTCTCCGTGGGGGCACTTGAGAAGAGGAGGAGCCAGGAGCGCCACAGGGGGGACCCCAGAAAAGGAGGGAGAATCAGGGCCGCTCTGTGCAAAACCGCTGCACAGAAGGTATAACAAGTCTGTACCTTAAATGTCATCAGCCCCAAATATCACTGTCTTCAGAACACACATTCGCACGACTTTTTAGCCCGTCACATTCGTGTTCTCACCCCCTGTAACTTCTCCCCCTCCCTCACTGTCTTACCTTACACAGAGCGGAGATCGGAGGGAGGTACAGCATGTCTGGATGGAGGGCTGGTGGTGCAAGATAGTGATTGGTTGCTAGGACCACCCTTCATCCTAGCAGCCAATCACCTGCTTGCTAACCTCAGGCAGCACCGCCTTCCATCCAGAACCACCCCACCTCCCGCTGTCTATTCTGTGAGGATTACAGAGCAAGGGGAAGAAAAGTCAGCTAAATGGCTGTACCACGGCGGGCCACAAGAGAGTGACGTGGTCCGCATTTGGCCTGCCATTTAGTGATGCTCGTCTTACATCCTTAACTGCATTCTGTATGGGCAACAAATGACTTAGTATATTTGTGAATTTAGCGGTTTGCAGGCAATCAGCTTTAAATGGAAAGAAAATATTATACATAGTCCATAAACCGACAGTCAGCTGACCGAGCTCTCTAAAGGAGTTAAATGTATTCATTTGTATGAGCTAGAACAGGGCAATGGGCTCAAGTAACCAAATAAGGTCTAATGATTTCCAAGGACAGCTTTCATGTCCAGGAAAAAGATCTCTACACATTTCCCCCTCCCCTTTCCCATCCACACCCATTCATTTTAGTGGGATACTAATGGAAATATCACTCCACTTCAGACATAATACTGTTCAGTTCACAAGAAACCTTGAGGACAAGTCAGTGAGAGTGGTAAAAAAAAAAAAAAAAAAAAAAAAAAAAAAAAAAAAAGGCAGCATTCACATTCTTCTCCACGGTGGAGGGAAAATACGTGGGTTTCTTTTAAAGCCCAAATGCACTTTCAGTAGAAATCAGCTAAATACATTCCTGTGCATGAAAATAAAAAAAAGGTGCTTAGAGGATAAGTTCACTTTAAAAATAAATAATAAGCGATTATGGGTGCAATGTAGGGTTGTCCCAACACCACTTTTTTGGGACCGAGGTGTTTTTTTTTACAATGCTTTCTTCTTTTTTTTTTTTTTTTTTTTTTTTTTTTTTAGGGGGGTGGACGGTGGACGGTGTCTGTGCGTTTTTTATTTACATTTTTATTATTTTTTTACAATAATTTTTTTTTATTTATTGCAATACTTTGTGTTTTTTTTTTTTTTAATCAGTCCTGTTGGGGGGCTTTGGTGAGATATCAGACCCCTGATATCTCCCCCTTGAGAAAGAGAAAGAGACCAAGGCTAGAGATTTCTTAGTCCCTTTCTCTGCAGCCTCAGCTGCACTGAAAAATGAATGGAGAGAAGACAACGGCTCCTCTCCATTCATAAACTGAGTCATCGTAAGCACAGAAGGTTACAATGTTTCAGTTATGTGAATGGACAGAGTCAGCTGACTCTGTCCATACAGAAAAGAAAGAGTACATGGAGAGGGACGGAAGAACGGAGGGGGACATGGCGGAAGAACGGAGGGGGACATGGCGGAAGAACGGAGGGGGACATGGCGGAAGAACGGAGGGGGACATGGCGGAAGAACGGAGGGGGACATGGCGGAAGAACGGAGGGGGACATGGCGGAAGAACGGAGGGGGACATGGCGGAAGAACGGAGGGGGACATGGCGGAAGAACGGAGGGGGACATGGCGGAAGAACGGAGGGGGACATGGCGGAAGAACGGAGGGGGACAGAAGCAGAACGGCATGGAGGAGGATGTGGTGACAGTCGGCGGTGATCGTGTGTGGGAGAGTTACAAGCACCGATCACCGCTGTATAAATTTCACTAAAGCAGCTGAAAGCCACTGGGGGAGAAGCTTGTAACTCCCCCACGCACTGATCACAGCTGACTGTCCAGGTATCGGGTGAAGCATCGGGAGTATTTGCCCGAGTACAAGTACTCGGGCAAATGCTCGGTATCGGTGCCGATACCGATACTAGTATCGGTATCGGGACAACCCTAGTGCAATGTCAGGCTCCTGCAGACTCCCAGTACAGCTGTCTGTCCAAAATCAATGAACTACGAGAGTGCTCACCAGCGCCCTCACAGTTTGAGAGCTACAAGCACACAGGACTTGTAGTTCATTCATTCACTGATCGCAGTGAATGAACAATGAGGCTGTGTGGATGGAGCCCCGCACAGCCACCCTGTTTTTAATTTGCGACAGCGGGTGCGAGGAGAGGATCCCCATCCACTGTCACAATGGGGAATTGGGGATGTGCAGGCAGGTGCTTTATTAACGTGTTACACCATGAATACGGGTGTGACATGTAACATGCTACTAAAGCTGAACTTATCCCTTAAAGTCTAAGGCTGCATTTACACCTGAGCATTTTGTAGCTCTAAGCTGGAAGATGCTCAACAAGCAAAATCCCATTCTTTTTAATGGCGCCCGTCCACGCTCAGATGCAGGGGTCATTGAAACAAATTGGATTTTGCTTGCTGAGCGTCTTCAAGCAACAAAACAAAAGAAAAAGTGTGAATGTAGTCTTAGCTCAAATACAAAGGCTTGTCCCCTGCCAATGTGTTTTAAGGATGGATGAACCCGTGCTCTCTGTGTAGAAACAATGTTCTTTCTGCAGAGGTACGAGGGCCCCTTTTATGCTACACCAATAAGCTCTACAATCAGCAAAGCTCATGCTCCCACCTGATTTGAGAGCTGTAGATGTGTCACAACAAGGGTTGTGTTGGACTGCTGTAGAGAGACCACTGCTTCCACAAAGAGCAAGGGTCCTCCTCCTCTGCAGCATGCTGGCAGTGAACAGTTATTCTATTCAGGCTGTGTATGCTTTCTAAAGAAAATGTTCAATGTAAATGGGTGAATCTTGTGACCATTTAGTAGCCCATGGGCACCTTGACTATTACCTATCCCACATTCTAATAGATATACATAAAGAAAATGGACTGTAAAGCTTATCACACCTTTTCTTTAGATGCAACTGTAATATTTTATTTAAGCTGAAAGTTCAGTTTGGCTTTAGGTTTCATTTACACATGTGCCAGATCCTAAACACACATGCAAGTGTTAAATTCTTACAGGAATGGAAGCTCAGTTGTGGACACAGATTGCCTGCCTGTGTGAACACATTTATGGTTAATGAAGTGCCATTATTATTATACAGGATTTATAGAGCGCCAACAGTTTACGTAGCGCTTTACAATATAAAAAGGGAGACAATACAGCTATAATACAAGAGGATTAAGAGGGCCCTGCTCAGAAGAGCTTACAATCTAATAGGGTGGGGCAGGTGGTACAAAAGGTTGTAACTGTGGGGAATGAGCTGATGGAAGTGGTAAAAGATTAGAGACATGATAGGCTTCCCTGAAGGGATGATTTTTCAGGGATCGCCTGAAAGTAGCAAGAGTAGGGGATAGCCAGACAGGTGGAGGTAGTGAGTTCCAGACGATGGGAGAGGCTCTGGAGAAATCCTGGAGACGAGCATGGGAGGAGGAGATGAGAGAGCTTGAGAGTAGGTCTTGAAAAGAGCGGAGAGGATGATTTGGGTGATATTTGGAGACAATATTAGTGATGTAGCTCGGGGTTGTAAATGGCTTTGTATGTTGTGGTTAGTATTTTGAATTTAATTCGCTGGGTGATTGGGAGCCAGTGTAGGGATTGGAGGAGAGGGTTGGCAGACACAGAGGTTGTTAAGGTGGATAAGTCTGGCAGCAGCATTCATGATAGACTGAAGATGGGATAGCCTATGGAGAGGCAGGCCAATGAGACGGGAGTTACAATAGTCAAGGCGAGAGATAACAAGGGAGTGAATGAGGAGCTTGGTGGTTTCATTTGTTAAAAAGGGGTGAATTTTAGAGATGTTACGGAGGTGAATTCTACAAAATTTTGACAACGATTGGATTTGAGGCTGAAATGACAAGTCAGAGTCTAGGCTTACACCTAGTACCCTGGCGTGATGGGAGGGACTGATAGTTGCATTGTTGATTTTGATGGAGAAATCATGGCGGGGGGCACAGGCGGGGGGAATATTAATAGTTCAGTTTTAGAGAGATTTAGTTTGCTCTCCAGAATAATCCAGCGGCAGTACTCCTGAATCTGACTCCGATGTCCAGTAAGCGTTACCGCAAATCTTTGCTGAAACACCTTTTGAAAGCGGCCAGGGCGTGTGTCCCCAGCATGTGGAAGCAGCAGTCACCTCCGACAGTGGCACATTGGTTTAGCAGGGTCTGTGATATTCAGCGAATGGAACGCCTTACAGCTGCCCTCAGGGAAAAAGAGCAGGAACATAGCACCCGTTGGACACATTGGGATCCGTTTCGCTTTTCAGATGAATACAACTCTTATACATAGGTATCCAGTCCCTAGATGCGTCGAGGATACGGGTCGTCGGCCTCGCCGGAACCCTATACCCACCCCCCCGTCCTTCTTACTCTCTCATTTCTGTCCCTCCTTATTTCTATCCCTTTCTACCTTCTTTGGCACCACTAGTGCCCTTTATTTTTTTCCCCCCACTAATAAGGGGGGGGGGGGGGGAGAAAAAACATTAAAAAAAAAAAAACCCCGGATTACAGTGTCCCATTTTGGTACCACTCCTATGTCCATAGGATTGAGAACCCTAATTTTTATATAATGCAATACATAAATTTAACTCACTATAAGATAGCAGAGTGTTGGCCAATATGGATAGACTGATATTACCCCTTGGGAAGTCAACTAGTTAGTTACGTTGCACTGTTGGTGTACCCTCGCTTGAATTAGGTTTATTACTTAACTTCAGTTAGAGGACACTCTCTTCTGCGCTGATGGATAAATCAAGCCAGAACCGTTAGCCTAGGACTTCCTGCCTCAATAGCATATTTCAATGGAACCAGGCCAGCTGTTCAACCAATATATACTTGAATTTCTTATATTTTATGTATGAAAAACTACTAACAGATAACTGTCATGATGTATTGTTGAACTGTATAATCTGCACTCCTTAAATAAAGAATTAAAAAAAAAAAAAGAGAGATTTAGTTTAAGGAAGTGGTGCAACAGCCATGCTGATATGTCAGTTAGTATAAGTTAGTAATGCGAGAGGAGTCTGAAGGAGTGAAGTGAGGAGCAGACAGATAGATTTGGGTGTCATCAGCGTATAAGTGGTATTGGAAGCCGTGGCCGGTTATCAAGTGACTGAGGGAGGAGGTGTAGATAGAGAAGAGAAGGGGTCCAAGAACAGAGCCTTGGGGGACCCCCACAGAAAGGGGCAATGGATAGGAGGAGACAGTTGTAGGTGACACTGAAGGAGTGCTGTGATAAATAGGCAGAGAACCAGGATAAAGCAGAATCTCGGAGGCCAAGGGAATGTAGTTTATTGAGAAGGAGCGGGTGGTCAACAGTATCAAAGGCCGCAGAGAGATCAAGTAGTAGGAGTATGGAGTACTAGCTGTTGGTTTTAGCAGTTAAATCGTTAGTGAGTTTTAGTAAGGCAGTTTCTGTGGAGTGCTGCGAGCAAAAGCCAGACTGTAAGGGGTCAAGAAGGTTATTTTCACTGAGGAAGAAGCCAAGACGGTTGTAGACAAAGCGTTCTAGAAGTTTAGAGGTGAATGGGAGCAATGAGATGGGTCTTAAGGTATTCAGGTTGGTGGGGTCCAGTGAGGGCTTTTTAAGTATGGGAGTGATCTGCGCATGTTTTAGAGGGGAGGGGAAGGTGCCACTAGAGAGGGAGAGATTGAAGAGGTGGGTGAGGGAGCATAGGATAGAAGAAGAGGGTGACCGTAGTAGTTGTGAGGGAACAGGATCCAAGGAATTGTCTGTAACAGTATCCCAGCGGCAGAATACAAATGCAGCCTGTCTGTTGGCTTCCCCTCCTCCTTTGCATGACACTGCAGGCATCTCTGACTCGCAAAAAGTAATAAAATAATGGATGGCCATGTGTCTCTCATCCAGGCCCTAGATGGTGCTGTGCTATGACACATATTCCAACAATTATTCTGGTTGTCATGTTGGCCAGGACATCTCATTTGCATACTTAGTATTTGGGTAAAAAAAAACTTAGTGAGCACAAAAGCTTTAATACAACAATATAATTGGACATATTTGCAGCTTGCTTGTGCAATGCATGTTTGGTTGAATCTGAGGTGCTTTATGCTGCGTGAAGGCAGTCCATTCATGTCCATGGGAACACAGCGGCTGCACAGACACAGTCTCTCATCCCATTTTTACAGTCATGGAGGTTGCAGGGGAGGGGCCCTCAATGCACACAATCTGCTGACGAGTTCCCATAGACATTATTGGGCTGCCTGCAGACAGCACCTAATGGTTCCAGAACTTTAACTATTAATTATTTCACAACTAATGATTGCCCCCTTTTTAGAAAATGAACAATTGTCTGTGGTGGCATTGGGATAAAGTATGTTCCTTTTTATATCGCGAGCACTTTAGAGACAAAACCTTTAGACCAGGGCTCAAAACTGCAAGTTCTGAGCTACTAGCCAGGCCTTAAGGGTTACTCGCCACCAGTTGCCCCGCCCAACCATGCCCGCCCCTAAACACGCCCTCATAAATTATCTCATGAAATGACACTTAAATGTTTTATACACAATTAATTTACAAAAATAAATGTTAACAACTTTATCAGTGCACGTCAGCATAGCCTTACCTGTGCCCCTCAGTACAGCCTCACCTGTGCAGAGGAAGAGTCAAGCTGGCCGATCAGAAAAGCATTCATTTGAATTGCTGGGTTCCTGGCGCCACCCACGTCACACAGTCCGGGCTCCTCACCCTGCGCCGCTCACGTCACACAGTCCCGACTACTCACCCTGCGCCATCCGGCATTGACCGGTGTTCTGTTTATCAAAAGTGAGGAGGCGGGACTCAGCGCCAGGTGAGGAGGCGGGACTGTGTGACGTGAGCGGCGCTGGGAAACCAGCAATTCAAATGAAAGCTGTTACAGCGGGCAATCCCCACTCTCTGATGATCGGCCAGCTTGACTCTTCAGCCTCGTACACACGATCGGATTGTTGGCTAACAAAACCGTGGACTTTTGTCCGAAGGGCGTTGGCCCAAACTTGTTTTGCATACACACGGCACACAATTGTTGGCCAACAAATATGAACAAAGTGACATACTATGTGGTTTTTCAGCTCTTTAGAACCACCCTTTGGGCTCTTTCTGCTAATTTCATGTTAGTAGAAGTTTGGCGAGTGTTGAGTCGCGCTTTTCATTTCGCACTTTTCATTTTGCGCTTTTCAGTTAGTTTCTGAGCGGCCGTTCGTCAACCTGCCATGTTGCGGAATCGGAGGAGATAACGTGTTATTATTGGCCTTGGAGTTATTGCTTTGACATTATTTTGGTTGAATAATAATTTTTGATTTGGTATATTTTATATATTTTTGGATGCATAGAATGCACTTTTGGTTAAGTTCTATTGGCAGATAGCATGTCTAATTTTATTTGTTTTCTTTTTTTAATGCACAATAAATAAAATTGCGTAGAATAATACTTGGCTATGTGTTTTACTTCAAATGACAGTTTTGGAGTAGGCAGTTACATTTTAAAAAATACAATGTAAAATTGACAAGGGACACCAACATAGTTGCATCTTTGAGCTTAAAAACTACAAGATAATAATGGTGTTGTGGTAACTTGACCCAAAAAAAAAAAAAAAAAAATTATTATTCTGGAGATCACTAGAAAAAAAAAAAAAAAAATGAAATACGTTTGGCAGAACTCAGTCAATATCACCATCAAAGCAGCTTCATTTTTATACCATTATAAAGAAGAGAATGTGCGCTGCATTGAGAGATTTCATATTTTGCCACGTCACGAATGTTAATTCTCCATTACAAACGCTAGTTTTACAAGACCGTCCGCTTCCGGCTCGTCCTTCCGTGTTTGTACTTTGGACTTTTATCCAATGGAATGTGTACCACACTCAGAAAATCCGACAACACACTTATCCGCGGAAAATTTGAAAGCCTGCTAGCCAACATTTGTCGGTGGAAAATCCGACAATTGTCCGATGGAGCGCACAAACGGTCGGATTTACCACCAACAGCCTGTCATCAAACATTTCCTGTCGGAAAGTCCGATCGTGTATACGCGGCTTTACTCTCCTCTTTTCCCCTGGCTGGGAGAACAGCTCCCGTTCAACCCCTCCTCCGAGGCAGCTCCCGCTCGCCAGCCCTCATCGCGAGTAGAAAAATTGAGGGCTGCATTAGACTATTTAAAATTATAATTAAAATGTTCATTTAAGTATTTAAACCTTATTGTTACACACTCATTAGACGTAATTGAGAGGTGTGTGTGCTTTAGCAGAACACAGAGTTATCTCAGCACAGACTGGAGAAGGTGTGGTGTCACATGGTCCTCTGCTGAGTCAGCTGAAAGGGAAGTGAACACCATATAGATCTGTTCAGAAATTCTCTGGAAGAGAAGTCACATCAACAGCCGGAGCTCAGAACTGACACATGACATTTCACAGTTTTACAACTTGCTGCCCCCACCCAGTGCACCAAACTGCTTAAAGCAGCCTTTCTTTAACTTTTTACTACGGAGGAGCCCCTGAAATAACTTTCTGGACTCTGAACCCTTGCTAATAATATCTACTGCTCAGAGTACATTAGGGTCGGTTCACACATGGGCAACACGACTTTAGCGCGACTTTGTACCGCGACTTCAACGCGGCTTCAGCGCGACTTTAGCGCGACTTCAGCGCGACTTCGGCAAATTACGAGGCGACTTGAAGTCGCCTCCATGACAGGCGACTTCGCCTGTGGCCAATCACGGGGCAATCAGCTCTCTGGGAGGGAGGGGGGAGGGAGGGGTTTTCCCTGCAAAGTCGCTTGACTTTACAGAGAGATCCGACTTGGAGGCGACTTCCATTGATTTCTATGGTACAGGTCGCCTACCAAGTCGGATCAAAGTAGTACAGGGAGTACGCTCTGAAGTCGGAGCGACTTCAGTAGTGTCTATTAAGACACTAGCGTTAACTCCCATTGAAACTATTTCTGGGGCGACTTGGGGCGACTTGAGGGCGTACAAGTCGGATCCCAAGTCGCCCCAGTGTGAACCGAGCCTGAGTGTGATGGCCATTGGGAAGAATATGCTTTACATTTGTTGTCACTGGGAACCCTCCCCCCATTACAGATGGCTAAAAAGATCATTGAGGTCAGGGGTTGAGTCAGAAACTGCTCATTGTCCAAGGAACCCCCAACAAACTCCAGAGGAACCCTGATTGAGAAAGGCTGGTTAAAAAGGTTCCTCTAATAAATGCCTAAAAAAACTCATATTAAAGTGAAACTCTAGGCAAACAGCTAAATACTCACTTGAAATACAAACACTGTATATGTTTTTTTCTGGTTGATCTGCCAAAGGATTTGTAATTCTGGTCAGCCAATCTTGTGCTTTATGCAATTCTTGCACACTACACAGATAGGCAGGTGCCACACTTAGAGCCAATTAAAATAATAATGGAGGGGTAGTGCTAGGTTGGTCTAGAGCAGGGGTCTTCAAACTGCGGCCCTCCAGGTACTACAATTCCCATCATGCCTAGTCATGTCTGTGAATGTCAGAGTTTTATATTTGCCTCATGGGATGTGTAGTTCTGCAACAGCGGGAGGGCCGTATTTTGAGGATCCCTGGTCTAGAGAGTAGGATTAACCCACATCCCCAACAGTCTAAACATAGGGAAATGTGTTCCTCTTATGGGACTTTAAAGGGAAAAAGCTACTCTGTAGTGATCATGAGTATAAGATAAAGAGAAGAAAGAAGAATTTTTGGGACTTTAAATGAGGTAATAGGGGCCGTTCAAGTCCCCTCCTCCATCCCGGTTCAATAAAAAAGGAGAGCAAAGGGTGGGACTTGATATGAGGCCCACGGTAGCAAGTACATAGATTGGGTAAAAAACAGGCTTTAATAGATTCAAATAGTCATATATTTACATATTCATGCACGTAGCTATATATTAATATTTTATATTTCATTTAGACATTTCAACAAGGAAATATTTGCAAATACATGGAGAACTTGATACTTGAAATACACACATAGTATATAGATTAGTGACGCATTAAAGTGTCACTTAAAGGGGATAACAAAAAAAGAAAATAGGTCAAGATGGAACGTCCATACATGGTTAATAATTGTGTACACATATCGGCAGTTGTAAGCTCTGCGCGTTTCGGGACCTTATAGCCACTCATCAGGAGCAAAACCGTAGTGATCAGCTGTTGCCCGGAAATGCTCCCTCAGCTCCAGCATGTGGCATCTTTAGCTGGCTTGACTCTCATGGCTGCACCATTACTGCTCAGATACATATGTAAGTTGGGGGGTCAAATGTACTTATGTGGGGTTTTCATATTCTACATTTGCCCACCTCTTCCGTAGACAATTTAAAATATGGTTGTCTTCCTTATCCATAGGTGATCACTACAGTTTTGCTCCTGATGAGTGGCTATAAGGTCCCGAAACGCGTAGAGCTTACAACTACCGATATGTGTACACAATTATCAACCATGTATGGACGTTCCATCTTGACCTATTTTCTTTATTTGTTATCCCCTTTAAGTGACACTTTAATGCGTCATTAATCTATATACCATGTGTGTATTTCAGGTATCAAGTTCTCCATGTATTTGCAAATATTTCCTTGTTGGAATGTATATCTTAATGAAATACAAAATATTAATATATAGCTACGTGCATAAATATGTAAATATATGATTATTTGAATTAAAGCCTGTTTTTTACCCAATCTATGTACTTGCTTCCGTGTGCCTCATATAAACTCCCACCCTTTGCTCTCCTTTTTTTTATCACGAGTATAAGGGTTTATTAGCAAAGGGTGTAGATATACACAGATCTACAATGCAAAATAGAAGATACAAAAGAGAATACAGGATGCGTGACACAATGAGCATGCAATACAGTATATGAGGTTACAATCATTGACTCCGTTGCATGTGACGCGTAACTGACGCGTTTCGAGTTTTACTCTTCTTCAGGGGTGTATGATTGAGACCAGCACGATAAAACATGTCATATAGTATTGCTTAGGGGCATCATATATTGCTGCACCTACTTTAAAAACACTTTAAGAAACCACAGGGAGGGCTCCCCAACAGAGGCGCAGGGACACCTATCAGTGTGTTACTAATCCAGAAGGTGGGACGCCAATCCCTGTTGGTGTGTCCGAGTGCAGGAATATAAAATCCCGCCTAGCGGAGAGGCAGTGCCACCGGCAAGGTGCTGTAGACGCTGCAATCCCAGAGTCCGCACCAGGGTACGGCGGGGCCCAGTGTAAAACAGGCTGCTGGGAAGTCTTGGTAGGGGGATGTATGCTGAACTGCCTTGCAACCAGTGGGTACAAAAGGAGGGTTCTAGGGTGCTATAGGTGCCACAATTTTGGAGCCTACCCCGGGGTGCCCAACCTGTAGTGGACCTGGGAGAAATGTAATGCCGGTGGTCGGGAGGCCGTTGTGTGGAGGACAGGAAGCAATGTGATGTCCCTAAGCAATACTATATGACATGTTTTGTTGTGCTGGTCTCAATCATACACCCCTGAAGAAGAGTAAAACTCGAAACGTGTCAGTACTCCCCGTATGTGTGTTTTATATGCAACGGAGTCAATGATTGTAACCCCCATATACTGTATTGCATGCTCATTGTGTCACGCATCCTGTATTCTCTTTTGTATCTTCTATTTTACATTGTAGATCTGTGTATATCTACACCCTTTGCTAATAAAACCTTATACTCATGATCACTACAGAGTAGCTTTTTCACTTAAAAGTCCCATAAGAGGAACAAATTTCCCTATGCACTTAGGGCCAATTCGCACTAGGAACTGCATGTGAATTGCACAGGAACGCTGTGCAGTTTACATGCAGTTCTACGTAGTGGGATTTCAGCCCATTCATTTTGAATGGTCTGAAATTACACACCAAAAGTAGGGCACGCAGTACTTTTTGAAACGTCCTGCAAACACATTGTATTGTACTTTTGTGCCATGTGCGGGCAAATGCACTGTGTTTTGGGTGTTGTTAACTTGCCATGAACACACACAGCAGATGGCAAGGGCAGTGCAATTGAAATGCGATGCGGGAAACTTCAAGGGAATGTGGCTTAGCACTGCATTCTAGTGTTAACCGGCCCTTATCTCTAGAGTCTCCTTTGTTGCCTTTGTGTCACCTCTCTGTCTACAGTCTGATGACTGGATAATGATGCTACTGATTAACAAGAATGCAAATAGATATACCCTGTAAATGTCATGCCTTTATCTACATGCAATCGATGCAGACGACTGCCGGATTCTAAGAGCAATCATAACAGATTGCAAGACAAATACTTTGCACATGACAAAAAAGGTTTAAAAACAGGAATAGTTCATCTGTCTGCTTAGATTTATATACAGATGTGAGGTTTGTCCTTCATCAATAATTCATTTTTTGACATTGCCCGTTTTCAACATGAATTCATAAGTAGGGTTATTTTATGCATTTTAGTCCCTTAAGATGTTTTTTTTTAGATTCGTAAAGCTGGTCATACACTATAAAATTTTCTTCTACAAATTCCTTTAGGCTCCAATCACACTTGTGCGACTGGCCATGCAACTCTGGACATCAAAGTCGCACGACAAGTCGTTCTCCATGTTTTCCAATGATAACCATTCATATATGTGCAACTTAGAGCCCTTTCACACCGGGGAGCAGTTTGCAGGCGCTATTGCGCTAATAGCGCCTGCAAACTGACCCAAAAGTGCCGCTGCTTTCATTCCAGTGTGAAAGCCCCGAGGGCTTTCACATTGGAGCGATGCGCTGGCAGGACGGGAAAAAAGTCCTGCCAGCAGCATCTTCGGAGCGGTCAAGGAGCGGTGTATATACCGCTCCTGCCCATTGAAATCAATGGGACGGCGCGGCTATGCCACCGGCAAAGTGCCTCTGCAGAGGCGCTTTGCGGTGGTATTTAACCCTTTCTCGGCCGCTAGCGGGGGGTAAAGCCGCCCCGCTAGCGGCCACATACCGACGGTAAAACGCCGCCGCCGCCCCCCGCCCCAGTGTGAAAGGGCTCTTAAAGTGATTGTAAAGTCTCATTTTTTCTGTGGGCTGCTGCACACAGAAGGCTTTTCCACACCTTTATAGTTGCAGCGACTTCAAAGTAAGTTCATGCACTGTTTTGGTCCAACTTTCATGCAACTTGAGGGCCATAGACTTGAATGTTAACCCTCAAGCCACACCTAAATGTTATACAGTGCAACAGTTGTCCATTATCACTGGTCAAAGCCAAAGTCGTATCCAAGTTGCACCCATTCAAAGTTGCACTGCAAAGTCGGTGCAACTTTGGAGTCGTACAAGTGTGAATGGAGCCTTAGATTTACATTCAAATTATGCAGTGCAAGATCCTGTCTGATTGCATACAAATTATTATTTAGGCTTGACCTCCTATTACATATTTTTTGGTAAATCTAAAGAAAAATTGTATGCATGGCTAACCTTACAGTTGTAGAGATTGTTACAAAACCAACAGGACTGGCAGAAATATCCATTGTACAAAATGTGTTTAGTGGAACTTAAGGACTGCACATTTTTGCATGGACAGCAGTTAGAAGGGAGTACATGCAAAGTCATTCCAAGTGGTTAGAATATTCATTTGTTCTAGTCACTAGAATCAATTTCCACCCATATGCGTCTAGGGGTATGAAAAACGACAAAATACACTTCGCTGAATGCAGGAGTCAAGCATTTTAGTTTTACATTTCAGAACACGGCCCTTTTAACCACCTCAATACAGGGCACGTACACCCCCTTCCTGTCCAAGCCATTTTTCAGTTTTCAGCGCTGTCGCACTTTGAATGACAATTGCGCGGTCGTGTTACACTGCACCTTAATTAAATTTTTATCATTTTTTTCCCACAAATAGAGCTTTCTTTTGGTGGTATTTGATCACCTCTGCGGTTTTTATTTCTTGCGCTATAAACAAAAGAAGAGGGACAATTTTGAAAAAACACAATATTTTTTACTTTTTGCTATAATAAATATCCAATTTTTTTTTTTTTTTTAAACAAATTTTTTCCTCAGTTTAGGCCGATACGTATTCTTCTACATATTTTTGGTAAAAAAAAATTGCGATAAGCGTATATTGGATTGGTTTGCGCAAAAGTTATAGCGTCTACAAAATACGGGATAGATTTATAGCATTTTTATTATTTATTTATTTTTTACTAGTAATGGCGGCGATCTGCAATTTTTATTGTGACTGCGATATTGCGGCGGACACATCGGACACTTTTGACACATTTTTGGGACCATTCACATTTATACAGCGATCAATGCTATAAAATTGCATTGATTACTGTGTAAATGTGACTGGCAGGGAAGGGGTTAACACTAGGGGGCGCTCGAGGGGTTAATGTATTACCTAAGGAGGTGATTCTAACTGTGGGGGGAGGGGACTGACTGGGGGAGGTGACTGATCGCTGTCCCTATGTACAAGGGACACGCCATCGGTCTCCTCTCCTCTCTGACAGGACGTGGATCTGTGTTTACATGCACAGATCCACGCTCCTGCTGTGTTACCCGGCAATCGCGGGTGCCCGGCGGACATCACGGCCGCCGGGCACGCGCACCGGGTCCCGAGTGACACGGCGGGCGCGCACCGCCGGCGGCGCGCGCGCGCGCCCCGCCGGCGGCGCGCGCGCGCGCCCCCTAGTGGCTCGGGAAGGCGAGGACGTCATATGACGTCCTCCCAGAATAACAGAAGCCTCGTCCAGCCGTCATATGACGGTGGGCGGTGGCTTAGTGGTTAAACAAAGCTAAACCCCCTATGTGCACAAACACTATTGGATTTAACCACTTGCCGACCGCCTCCTGTACATATACATCGGCAGTTTAAAGATGGATATCTCGGTAACGGCAGCAGCTGCTGCCATAACCGAGGTATCCATGTTTTGAGCCGGCGGTCCTATTTACGATAATGGTGATCTCTGCTGCGGATTCACCGCGAGATCACCGTTATCGGCAGCGAGAGAGGTGCCACCCCCCTCCCGCCGCTCTCCGCCGCTTATCGGAGCCGTCGGCATAGGTGGAGGCGATCAGGACCTGATCCGTGGCTGGGTATGGAGACGAGTGAGGGGAAGATGGCCCCCACCCGTCTCCATACTATAGCAGGGCGGAAGCGACGTCAAAACATCACTTCCGTCCATATGTCTTAAAGGGCCATTTTTCTGTTGTCATTTTTTCAAATGACAATTTTTTTTTTTTTTTAATTGCATTTAAGTCCAAATATGAGATCTGGTGTCTTTTTGACCTCAGATCTCATATTTAAGAGGACCTGTCATGCTTTTTTTCTATTACAGGGGATGTTTACATTCCTTGTAATAGGAATAAAAGTGACCCATTTTTTTTTTTTTAAAAACAGTGAAAAAATAAATAAAATCAAGTAAAATAAATAAGAAAAAAAAAAAAATGATTTTTTAAAGCACCCTGTCCCAACGAGCTTGTGCGCAGTAGCAAACGCATACGTGAGTAGCGCACGCATATAAAAACGGTGGTCAAACCACACATGTGAAGTATCGCCGCGATTGTTAGAGCGAGAGCAATAATTCTAGCCCTAGACCTCCTCTGTAACTCAAAACATACAACCTGTAGAATTTTTTTAAACGCTGCCTATGGAGATTTTTAAGGGTAAAAGTTTGACGCCATTCCACGAGCGGGCGCAATTTTGAAGAGTGACATGTTGGGTATCAATTTACTCGGCGTAACATTATCTTTGACAATATAAAAAAAATTGGGCTAAGTTTACTGTTGTCTTATTTTTTTATTCAAAAAAGTGATTTATTTTTTTTCAAAAAAAAGACCGCTGCGCAAATACGTTGTGACAAAAAGTATTGCAATGACCGCCATTTTATTCTCTAGGGTGTTAGAAAAAAAATGTATAAATGTTTGGGGGTTCTAAGTAATTTTCTAGCAAAAAAAACTTGTTTTTAACTTGTAAACACTGAGTCTGAAAAAAAGGCTTTGTCTTTAAGTGGTTAATAGAGCTGCATACAGATTCATTAAAAAAAAAAAGAAGTGCCATTGCACGTTTAACATCCATGTGAATGAGGCCATATGTAGCATGGCTGCACTACGTACTTCCTGTTATCTCCATTCAGTACTCACCTTGAAGTAGAGGAGATGCTATCTGTGCTCAGACCAAGTATGGAACAAGAGGTGTGATGTGTTCTCAATGCAGCAATGCTCCCAAGTCCCAAACTCCATGGAAGCAGCTTTACCTACAAAAGAAGGGAAATGAAATCGATCACATGCAATAAAAAAACGGTTTTAACATACACAGTACAATTCGAGTTTCATACATGCCAATACATAGCCTAGCACTAGTTAACATAAAAGCAGCTTAGTTACATCAAGCACCTCCTCCCTGGTGCTGTCCCACTCAGACTCGATGCTCTATGGTCCAGGACTGGACCTCTCTGGGCTGAATAGAACGATGATAGCAATCAATCCACTTCCTCTGAGCCCATGCCAACATACCGCCAGAGTGTGCGTCATCACATCACCCTGGGCTCACAGCGCAATGCTGCTTACAATGTACTGTATGTTACATACAACATTCCACCCCATGCTATACAGTATGCTGCACAATGTGGACCAATGTACTGTGCGTGCCTTCATGTGCTTTACATAGGACAGATGCTGCACTTATGCTGTGCAGTTTGTTACATACTACATACCCCCGCACCATGTGCTGTGCATTACATACTACAGACCCCCGCACCCTGTGCATTACATACTACAGACCCCCGCACCCTGTGCTGTGCGTTACATACTACAGACCCCCGCACCCTGTGCTGTGCACTACATACTACAGACCCCCGCACCCTGTGCTGTGCGTTACATACTACATACCCCCGCACCCTGTGCTGTGTGTTACATACTACATACCCCCGCACCCTGTGCTGTGCGTTACATACTACAGACCCCCGCACCCTGTGCTGTGCGTTACATACTACAGACCCCCGCACCCTGTGCTGTGCGTTACATACTACAGACCCCCGCACCCTGTGCTGTGCGTTACATACTACATACCCCCGCACCCTGTGCTGTGCGTTACATACTACATACCCCCGCACCCTGTGCTGTGCGTTACATACTACATACCCCCGCACCCTGTGCTGTGCATTACATACTACATACCCCCGCACCCTGTGCTGTGCATTACATACTACAGACCCCCGCACCCTGTGCTGTGCACTACATACTACAGACCCCCGCACCCTGTGCTGTGCATTACATACTACATACCCCCGCACCCTGTGCTGTGCATTACATACTACATACCCCCGCACCCTGTGCTGTGCATTACATACTACATACCCCCGCACCCTGTGGTGTGCACTACATACTACAGACCCCCGCACCCTGTGCTGTGCATTACATACTACAGACCCCCGCACCCTGTGCTGTGCATTACATACTACAGACCCCCGCACCCTGTGCTGTGCATTACATACTACAAACCCCCGCACCCTGTGCTGTGCATTACATACTACAGACCCCCGCACCCTGTGCATTACATACTACATACCCCCGCACCCTGTGCTGTGCATTACATACTACAGACCCCCGCACCCTGTGCTGTGCATTACATACTACAGACCCCCGCACCCTGTGCTGTGCATTACATACTACAGACCGCCGCACCCTGTGCTGTGCATTACATACTACAGACCCCCGCACCCTGTGCATTACATACTACAGACCCCCGCACCCTGTGCTGTGCATTACATACTACAGACCCCCGCACCCTGTGCATTACATACTACAGACCCCCGCACCCTGTGCTGTGCATTACATACTACAGATCGCCGCACCCTGTGCTGTGCATTACATACTACAGACCCCCGCACCCTGTGCTGTGCATTACATACTACAGACCGCCACACCCTGTGCTGTGCATTACATACTACATACCCCCGCACCCTGTGCATTACATACTACAGACCCCCGCACCCTGTGCTGTGCATTACATACTACATACCCCCGCACCCTGTGCATTACATACTACAGACCCCCGCACCCTGTGCATTACATACTACAGACCGCCGCACCCTGTGCTGTGCATTACATACTACAGACCCCCGCACCCTGTGCTGTGCATTACATACTACAGACCCCCGCACCCTGTGCTGTGCATTACATACTACAGACCCCCGCACCCTGTGCTGTGCATTACATACTCCCGCACCCTGTGCTGTGCATTACATACTACAGACCCCCGCACCCTGTGCTGTGCATTACATACTACAGACCGCCGCACCCTGTGCATTACATACTACAGACCCCCGCACCCTGTGCTGTGCATTACATACTACAGACCCCCGCACCCTGTGCTGTGCATTACATACTACAGATCGCCGCACCCTGTGCTGTGCATTACATACTACAGACCCCCGCACCCTGTGCTGTGCATTACATACTACAGACCCTCGCACCCTGTGCTGTGCATTACATACTACAGACCCCCGCACCCTGTGCTGTGCATTACATACTACAGACCCCCGCACCCTGTGCTGTGCATTACATACTACATACCCCCGCACCCTGTGCTGTGCATTACATACTACAGACCCCCGCACCCTGTGCTGTGCATTACATACTACAGACCCCCGCACCCTGTGCTGTGCATTACATACTACATACCCCCGCACCCTGTGCATTACATACTACAGACCCCCGCACCCTGTGCTGTGCATTACATACTACAGACCGCCGCACCCTGTGCTGTGCATTACATACTACAGACCCCCGCACCCTGTGCTGTGCATTACATACTACATACCCCCGCACCCTGTGCTGTGCATTACATACTACAGATCGCCGCACCCTGTGCTGTGCATTACATACTACAGACCCCCGCACCCTGTGCTGTGCATTACATACTACAGACCGCCGCACCCTGTGCTGTGCATTACATACTACAGACCGCCGCACCCTGTGCATTACATACTACAGACCGCCGCACCCTGTGCTGTGCATTACATACTACAGACCGCCGCACCCTGTGCTGTGCATTACATACTACAGACCGCCGCACCCTGTGCTGTGCATTACATACTACAGACCGCCGCACCCTGTGCTGTGCATTACATACTACAGACCCCCGCACCCTGTGCATTACATACTACAGACCCCCGCACCCTGTGCATTACATACTACAGACCCCCGCACCCTGTGCATTACATACTACAGACCCCCGCACCCTGTGCATTACATACTACAGACCCCCGCACCCTGTGCATTACATACTACAGACCCCCGCACCCTGTGCATTACATACTACAGATCGCCGCACCCTGTGCTGTGCATTATATACTAGGCTAAAATGTACATACCCCGGGCTGATGCACCGCATATACCGGGCTGATCATTCTTACTACTAGGACTTATTAGGGATTACTTGTTCCATGCTGATGTAATGCACAGTGTAAAATGCAGGGTAAATCATTATGTAAAAAAGAAAAAAACAAACATAATTTAAAACAGAGATACAGTAGGCACTCGTAGGATATTCACAAAATATGGCGGTCCCTGAAGGCCCACCCCATAACATTAGGGGTCCATACATACATCAGCTAGAGACACACAGTAAGGTGGGTGAGGACCTGATGTTATGATTGGGGGGGGGGGGGGGGATTTACTTTACAATGTGTTTGTTGTCTTGTGACTTCCCCCCCACAGGAATGTTAGTTTATTGAAGCAGCCATACTATTGTCTATTCTGCAAGGGAAGTCCTAGGAGAGCCTCCCATCCCTCCATCTACTAGATGTCATCTGAGCCGAGTGCTTACTACAGAGCATCCCATCTGTCCTTCAATGTCACCCTACACTACCCCCTCCCCCTCCTTCATAATATCCCCTCCTCACATCTCCCCCCATTCTCCTCTCCAAACAATACCCTCCAGTGTGCCCCACCCCCAATCTCCTGTTTCTTCGGTATTGTCCCCTCCACACATTGCCCATTATGTCCCCATCCCCACTGCCTTGTTCTGTACCCCCCCCCCCCCCAATAGCACCCCTTATGGACCCCTCACTGCAGTACCCTGATCTCCTACCCCTTCTATTCTGCTCTAATCCCCCCTCATAATGTCCCTTCAGTATCCTACTCCACCATCCCTGCTCACCCCCCTTAGTGTCCCGTCACCCCCCCCCCCCCCTCCTCCAATATCATTTCATGTCTCCCCCGCACTCCAGTGTTCTATTACCCCCCCCCCACTCCCACTCCAGTGTTCTATTACCCCCCCCCCTCCACTCCAGTGTTCTATTACCCCCCCCCTCCACTCCAGTGTTCTATTACCCCCCCCTCCACTCCAGTGTTCTATTACCCCCCCCCCTCCACTCCAGTGTTCTATTACCCCCCCCCTCCACTCCAGTGTTCTATTACCCCCCCTCCACTCCAGTGTTCTATTACCCCCCCTCCCTCCACTCCAGTGTTCTATTACCCCCCCTCCCTCCACTCCAGTGTTCTATTACCCCCCCACTCCCACTCCAGTGTTCTATTACCCCCCCACTCCCACTCCAGTGTTCTATTACCCCCCCCTCCACTCCAGTGTTCTATTACCCCCCCACTCCCACTCCAGTGTTCTATTACCCCCCCACTCCCACTCCAGTGTTCTATTACCCCCCCACTCCCACTCCAGTGTTCTATTACCCCCCCACACACTCCAGTGTTCTATTACCCCCCCACTCCCACTCCAGTGTTCTATTACCCCCCCTCCCACTCCAGTGTTCTATTACCCCCCCCCCCTCCACTCCAGTGTTCTATTACCCCCCCCACACTCCAGTGTTCTATTACCCCCCCACACTCCAGTGTTCTATTACCCCCCCCCCTCCCACTCCAGTGTTCTATTACCCCCCCCCCCCTCCACTCCAGTGTTCTATTACCCCCCCCCCCTCCACTCCAGTGTTCTATTACCCCCCCCACACTCCAGTGTTCTATTACCCCCCCCCCCTCCCACTCCAGTGTTCTATTACCCCCCCCTCCCACTCCAGTGTTCTATTACCCCCCCCCCCCACACTCCAGTGTTCTATTACCCCCCCCCCCCACACTCCAGTGTTCTATTACCCCCCCCCCCCACACTCCAGTGTTCTATTACCCCCCCCCACACACTCCAGTGTTCTATTACCCCCCCCCCCACACTTCCACTCCAGTGTTCTATTACCCCCCCACACACACACACACACTCCCACTCCAGTGTTCTATTACCCCCCCCCACACTCCCACTCCAGTGTTCTATTACCCCCCCCCACACACTCCCACTCCAGGTGTTCTATTACCCCCCACACACTCCCACTCCAGGTGTTCTATTACCCCCCCCACACTCCCACTGCAGTGTTCTATTACCCCCCCCCCACACTCCCACTGCAGTGTTCTATTACCCCCCCCCACACTCCCACTGCAGTGTTCTATTACCCCCCCCACTCCCACTCCAGTGTTCTATTAACCCCCCCCACTCCCACTCCAGTGTTCTATTACCCCCCCCACACTCCCACTCCAGTGTTCTATTACCCCCCCCACACTCCCACTCCAGTGTTCTATTACCCCCCCCACACTCCCACTCCAGTGTTCTATTACCCCCCCCCCACTCCCACTCCAGTGTTCTATTACCCCCCCCCACTCCCACTCCAGTGTTCTATTACCCCCCCCACTCCCACTCCAGTGTTCTATTACCCCCCCCACTCCCACTCCAGTGTTCTATTACCCCCCCCCACTCCCACTCCAGTGTTCTATTACCCCCCCCCCACTCCCACTCCAGTGTTCTATTACCCCCCCCCACTCCCACTCCAGTGTTCTATTACCCCCCCCACTCCCACTCCAGTGTTCTATTACCCCCCCCCACTCCCACTCCAGTGTTCTATTACCCCCCCCCCACTCCCACTCCAGTGTTCTATTACCCCCCCCCACTCCCACTCCAGTGTTCTATTACCCCCCCCCACTCCCACTCCAGTGTTCTATTACCCCCCCCCCCACTCCCACTCCAGTGTTCTATTACCCCCCCCCACTCCCACTCCAGTGTTCTATTACCCCCCCCACTCCCACTCCAGTGTTCTATTACCCCCCCACTCCCACTCCAGTGTTCTATTACCCCCCCCCACTCCCACTCCAGTGTTCTATTACCCCCCACTCCCACTCCAGTGTTCTATTACCCCCCCCACTCCCACTCCCAGTGTTCTATTACCCCCCCCCACTCCCACTCCAGTGTTCTATTACCCCCCCCCACTCCCACTCCAGTGTTCTATTACCCCCCCCACTCCCACTCAGTGTTCTATTACCCCCCCACTCCACTCCAGTGTTCTATTACCCCCCCCACTCCCACTCCAGTGTTCTATTACCCCCCCCCCCACTCCCACTCCAGTGTTCTATTACCCCCCCCCCCACTCCAGTGTTCTATTACCCCCCCCCCCACTCCCACTCCAGTGTTCTATTACCACCCCCACTCCCACTCCAGTGTTCTATTACCACCCCCCACTCCACTCCAGTGTTCTATTACCCCCCACTCCAGTGTTCTATTACCCCCCCCCCACTCCAGTGTTCTATTACCCCCCCCCCACTCCAGTGTTCTATTACCCCCCCCCACTCCAGTGTTCTATTACCCCCCCCCCACTCCAGTGTTCTATTACCCCCCCCACTCCAGTGTTCATTACCCCCCCCACTCCAGTGTTCTATTACCCCCCCCCACTCCAGTGTTCTATTACCCCCCCACTCCAGTGTTCTATTACCCCCCACTCCAGTGTTCTATTACCCCCCCCCCCCTTCACTCCAGTGTTCTATTACCCCCCCCCTTCACTCCAGTGTTCTATTACCCCCCCCCTTCACTCCAGTGTTCTATTACCCCCCCTTCACTCCAGTGTTCTATTACCCCCCCCCCTTCACCCCCCTTCACTCCAGTGTTCTATTACCCCCCCCTTCACTCCAGTGTTCTATTACCCCCCCCCCCTTCACTCCAGTGTTCTATTACCCCCCCCCCCCTTCACTCCAGTGTTCTATTACCCCCCCCCTTCACTCCAGTGTTCTATTACCCCCCCCCCTTCACTCCAGTGTTCTATTACCCCCCCCTTCACTCCAGTGTTCTATTACCCCCCCCTTTCACTCCAGTGTTCGATTACCTCCCCCCTTTCACTCCAGTGTTCTATTACCTCCCCCCTTTCACTCCAGTGTTCTATTACCTCCCCCCTTTCACTCCAGTGTTCTATTACCCCCCCCCCCCCTTCACTCCAGTGTTCTATTACCCCCCCCCCCCTTCACTCCAATGTTCTATTACCACCCCCCCTCCACTCCAGTGTTCTATTACCCCCCCCCTCCTCCACTCCAGTGTTCTATTACCCCCCCCCCCTCCTCCACTCCAGTGTTCTATTACCCCCCCCCCCACTCCCACTCCAGTGTTCTATTACCCCCCCCCCCCACTCCCACTCCAGTGTTCTATTACCCCCCCCCTCCACTCCAATGTTCTATTACCCCCCCCTCCACTCCAATGTTCTATTACCCCCCCCCCTCCACTCCAGTGTTCTATTACCCCCCCCCTCCACTCCAGTGTTCTATTACCCCCCCCCTCCACTCCAGTGTTCTATTACCCCCCCCCCCCACTCCAGTGTTCTATTACCCCACCCCCCTCCACTCCAGTGTTCTGTTACCACCCCCCCCCCCCCCCCCCTCCACTCCACTCCAGTGTTGTGCCCCCCCACTGTTCTATTCCTCCACGTTCACCTCCCAGTGTTCTATCACCTCCTCAGTATCCAGTGTTGTGTCCCCCTTGTGTGGGGGATTGGGGGGGGACAGCAGTGCCCTCACCTTGCTGCCTCCTCCTCCGCTTTCTCCCCGGCCGCTGGTCTCCTCATCCCTCTCCCGGAAGTGACGTTTCTCCGGGATCAGCTCGGTGTCCCGGGGGCTGGCTCTATACCGGTATCCGGCGGCCGAGGGTGGATCGCGTGTTCCTGGGAAAGAGCTGAGGAGGGGAGGAGGAGGATGGGCAGGAAGCACCCGCCGCCATCTTTCTTTCTGGCAAGTGTGTGTATGTGCGGAGAATATTTCTTTATACAGAATAGAAATCAGTGTGAGCCCGAACATGTGTGTACACATGAAGTACTTCGTCATCTCATTCTTCAATGGTCATTCCTCAAT